>NW_015161991.1:274017-296018 GCF_001447785.1 Gekko japonicus | reverse complement strand
TGAGGCCTGCTGGGTGACCTTGGGCCAGTCCCAGTCCCCTCAGGACTCTCTCAGCCCCACCTTCCTCACAAGGTGCCTGCTGTGGGGAGAGGAAGGGAAGGCAATTGTCAGCTGCTTTGAGACACATGAGGCCTGCTGGGTGACCTTGGGCCAGTCACGGTTCTCTCAGAACTCTCTCAGCCCCACCTGCCTCACAAGGTGCCTGTTGTGGGGAGAGGAAGGGAAGGCGATTGTAAGCCACTCTGAGTCTCCTTAAGGCAGAGAAAAGCAAGCTTTAAAAACCCACTCTTCTTCTTCTGTTGCATTTGGCTGCTTGTTTTTTTTTCTTTCTGCATGTCTCTCCCCAAAATCTGTGGTGAACAGGCTTTCTAGGAGTTTCAGAGGGTAGTCATGCTGGGCTGAGGTAGAACCGTTAGAATTATTTATTTATAGTTTAAATGTATAGATCGCCTTCCCCGAATAGACAAGGCTCAGGGTGGTGAAGAACGACAATGATAAAACATTAATAGTGATAAAAGGTAAAGTAAAGTTTCCCTTCTTGAAAGCCAGTCGAATCCGACTCTAGGGTCGCGGTGCTCATCTCCGTTTCAAAGCCGAAGAGCCAGCGCTGTCCGAAGACGTTTCCGTGGTCATGTGGCCGGCATGACTAAACACCAAGGCGCACAGAACGCTGTTACCTTCCCACTAAAGTGGTACCTATTTATCTACTTGCAGTTTCTTGCTTTCGAACTGCTAGGTTGGCAGGCGCTGGAACTAGAGACGGGAGCTCACTCCGTCATGCGGCACACTCGGGTCTCGAACTACTGAACTACCGACCTTCCACAGCCTGCAGTTCAGTGTCTTAACCACTTGAGCCACCGCAGCTCCTTATAGTGATAAAACAGACTACACAATACATTTAGATATGAGTCCAGTGTTATCTCAGAGACCAACGAAAAGTTTCCAGGTCAAAGCTCTTTTCATCTGAGCTTTGACACGCGAAAGCTTATACCTTGAAATTCTCCTTGGTCTCTGAAATGCCACTTGGACTCAAACCTAAATGGGAGAACTTTTTTTTCCCTCCACCTGGGAGGGCAAGGAGAGTCTACTGCAAGTCACACAGCCAGGAGGCTGGCATCCCCAGGACTCGGTTGGACCACTGGCCAGATCAAGCAGGGCAGTTCTTATGTTCAGATGAAGTCTGCCCTGTTTATCGTTGCTTTTATCTACCTTCTGAGACATATGATGTTCGGCCAGCTTAAGCATTATCGCTTTACAGCAGATGGTTAGTGCTTCGAACGATGCTGACTGCCAGCCACTTGAAGTACTTTTAAAGTCAAAAAGTGAGAGAAGTCTCTTAAATAAATAGATAGATAATGAAGGGGGCCGCAGAGCCTACCATTTATTCTTCAAGCTGCTGCGATTGCAGGGATTTCCACAGGATCTTCCAAACCATGCATTTCATTTCCTTGTGTGAATGCATTCCTGGGGAATGACAGGGATGCCTAGGCCCTTAATGCTTGAAGGATGCCCAGCTCAACGCTCACCTACTTGGGGAAATCTTTGGCTTAACTCCTTAAACTGCAATGTACTCTAAGCACAGGTAATTGTTCTAGTTCGTGCTCCTTTGTCATTACCTATTCCACTCCTTCCCACTCCGTTTTCCCCTTATCCACCTGCACTAATTGCCTAAATTTAGATTACAAACTTCTAGCGACAGAGATCTGTTTTTTTAATATATATTACCTGGCAAAGAAGAAGAAGAGGAGAAGAGGAGACTGGATTTATAGCCCGCCCTTCACTCGGAGTCTCGGAGTGGTTTACAGTCTCCTTTCTCTTCCCCTCCCCACAACAGGTACCCTGTGAGGTAGGTGGGGCTGAGAGAGCTCTGACGACAACTGCTCTTTCAAGGACAGCTCTGACAGAACTATGGCTTGCCCAAGGTCATCCAGCAGGTGCAAGTGGAGGAGTGGGGAATCAAACCAAACCAGTGGTTAACTACACCAAACTGGCTCTCAAAGGGCCATGTATTCCTGAGCCGCCCTGAGCCCGCATGCGGGGAGGGCGGGGTATAAATAAAATTAAATAAATAAATAAATAAATATTCCAACAGCACATTTTAAAATAAATAACCAACAAAACGATTCTGATCTGCTTATCCGTTCTTAGCTCTCACTTGCTCTGAAGAGGCAAGGATGATGTAATACTCTTCTCTCTCTGCTCAGATGGTCCCTGAGAGAGAATGATTGGCCCAATGTCATCTAGCGAGCTTCATGACAGAGTGGGGATTTGTTCTGGGGTCTTACAGGTCCTAGTTTGACACCACTTTGATCCTGGTGGTGATGCTGATGGATAAGGAAAAAACAAGGCCACTTAAAACATCACTCTAGCCATGAACTAAGACCTGAGTCCCAAAACGTTTTGAGCCTCCTGGCCCATTTGGGATTTTGAGAGGGCGGTAAGCACCACCCCAAAATGGCTGCCACAGGAGGCAGAATCAAACCCCAAAATGGCTGACACAGGAGGATGAGTCAATGTAATAACTTCCTGGGAAGAAGGAAAACCTGAAAGGGGAATGGAACCACACGTTGACTAAGAAAAACCTAGGAGATCGTGGCCCTTTCTGCCCTCTCCTTTTAATCCATGTTCAACGCAGTGTCCTCCAAGCAATTCTGCACTAAAATCGAATTCCACCTTCTTTTTATTCCGGTTTCTCCCCCCATTCTGCATTACATTCCCTCCCTTCAGTGGTCAGCCCAGTTTCAGCCTGCTGTTGCCCCGGGTTATTTGGATACTGTTTTGCTGTGGACTTAAATTGCCTCAACTCGAACACTGAGAAAATCCAGGGGGGCAGGCAAATGCAGAAAGGACCTACCCGTCCTCCTAATCTTCCAGTGGAAAACTCATTCGTTTGAATGAGGGTAGCCAGTTACAAGTCCTCCCTAACAATGGCCCTGGCGGCCACTTTCTGAAAATCTCAGTGGGCACCAAGGGAAATGGTGGTGCATGGCACAGTACCCATGGGCACCATGTTCTGTGGACAGGGAACCCTGCTCTAGGAACCATAGAACCTTCTGGCCAAATTACTTGGGCAGACCCAAACTTGCCTTAAATTGCCTCAGCTTGAACACTGAGAAAATCCAGGGTGGCAGGCAAATGCAGAAAGGACCTACCCGTCCTCCTAATCTTCCAGTGAAAAACAGTAATATTTCCCTTGTAAGGCAAATATCAGAGAACGAAGCATCTGTCGGAGACAAGGAGCAGACAGGAAACGGAGCTTAACCTTGACCCCCACCTTTTGCACTTGCGAATTCACCCCAGGCCATTTTTAATCTTGTTCAAGTTACGTTTCAAACTTGAAGTTAGTTCAATGAAGTGGGGAAATGGCCAGCAGGGGTGTTTTGTTCAGGAGAAATGGGGACCAATGGCCTCCACATACTGACTCTCTAGGAATTTCCCCTAGTCTCTCTCTGGTAAAGACATTATTTTAAGGCACTCTTTTTAAAAAGACCATAAAGACTAGGGGAGGCAGCCTAGAGTAGCACCAAGAAGTAACATCACATGTTACTTCTACAGCGCTACAAGCATGGATGGCTTCAAGAGGGAATTGGATAATCATATGGAGCAGAGGTCCATCAGTGGCTATTAGCCACAAGGTATAGATAGGGGCTCTGGGGCAAGTGATGCTCTGTCTTCTTGGTGCTTGGGGGGGTCAACAGTGGGAGGGCTTCTAATGTCCTGGCCCCACTGGTGGACCTCCTGATGGCACTGGTATTTTTGGCCACTGTGTGACAGAGTGTTGGACTGGATGGACCTTTGGTCTGATTCAACATTAGTGTCTCTTATGTTCTTATCCTTCTTGAGTTTCACCCTTCCCAGGCAACATCCCTAAATCTCCAGACATTTGCTGAGGTAGTGCGGTGAACCCTAGCATGTACACAGAGAGCTAGGCACCCCTCCATCCCACTAAGTTCCCCACAAGGGCCCCATCCACACCTGCATTCATGGTACCTTGGAAGACATGCATTTAGGAACCCATTTACCAAGGACACCTCTGTGTCCATATTTAGAATGCTGTTTTTCCCATTTATATTTCCGAAGAGCTCAAAAGACCTGGAGAGCTTCAAGTCAAGTGAACTTAGCATACTTCCCTTGCCATAATGAAAGACGGTTTCACTAGAATTTTTTTTCTTTTTCTTTTTTTGTTTTTGACTTTTAATGAAGGGCCCTGTTTTCTTTGTGCGGAGGGACTGCGAGAAAAACATCGCATACGCAGAGTGATCTGGCATACCGGTATACTTTTTCTATTAATTGCTTGTTTGTCGTGCTTCGTTTTCAAGTAATGGCCAACCAGGAATCAGAAACACAAGTAATCAATTATCTTATCCCATTAATTAATCGAAGGCTGGGTAAAATGCAAAGTTCAGCAAAGGCTGTCGAAGGCTAAGGAGGGACGCTAGAGTAATTACAGACAAGGGGGTAATGTGATCTATGATAGGGACGAAAATGGATACAGGGGACCGAAAGCGCACTGTATGTTCATATCCCCAGATGCACAACTGACTTGCCAAAAACAGTCACTGGGGAGAGAAGTCAGGGCAGCAGTGCTAATTGGGAGGGGGGGTAATTCTCTGCTCAGAATTGTTTTCCCAATCAGAAATGACACGAAGATTCAGATGACACGAAACTGGGTGGGATTGCTAATTCTGAAGAAGACAGAGTCAGGATTCAAAATGATCTAGATAGGCTGGAATAGTGGGCTGAGACAAATAAAATGAATTTCAATAGAGAGAAATGCAAAGTCCCACACTTAGGTACAAAAAATCCTCCCTCTCCAGACTCCACCCCCAGATATAGAACGGGAGGGACTTGGCTTGACAACAGCACATGTGAAAGGGCTCTGGGTATTCTGGTTGATCACAAGCTAAACATGAGCCTGCAGTGCGATGTGGCTGTGAAGAAAGCTAATGAAATCTTAGGATGCATTAACAGAAGCATCGTGTCCAGATCATGGGAGGTGGTAGTTCCGCTCTGTTCTGCTATAGTCAGCCTCACCTGGAGTACTGTGTCCAGTTTGGGGTACCACATTTTAGGAAGGATGTTGACAAGCTCAAGCGTGCTCAGAAGAGGGCAACCAGGATGGTGAGAGGGTTTAAATCCAAGTCTTATGAGGAAAGGCTGAAAGAGTTGGGTATGTTTAGCCTGGGAAAGAGAAGGCTTAGAGGGGACATGATTACAGTCTTCAAGTATTTGAAGGGCTGTCATGTAGAAGATGGAGCAGATCTATTCTCTCTTGCTCCAGATTGCAAGACTAGATCTAATGGGTTGTTACCGGCTAAATATCAGGAGAAACTTCCTAACTGTAAGAGTGGTTGAGCAGTGGAACAGTCTGCCTTGGGAGGTGGTGGATGCTCCTTCACTGGATGTTTTCAAGTGGAGGCTGGATGACCATCTTTCGGGTATGCTGTAGGGCTATCTTTCGGCTATGCTTCTGCAGAGTGCAGGGGGTTGGACTAGATGACCTGCAAGGTCCCTTCCAACTCTAACGTTCTATGATTCTAAATGCGTACCCCAAAGCATAGGTCAAGATGGGTAGCCGCTAAACACTTTATGTACTATAAAAGTCCTATGTCATTATAACCTTACAACTTTATTTTAAGGGGTTATAAAAATATTATTTATTGTATAGAAGGATTATTCAAAGTTCTTACATCTAAAATGTTATTGAACAAACTTTGGATCTGTATCTTAATTCTGTTGAAACTTCTGTAAATTTTTATGAAAGTTGATAAACAGTTAAATAAATATGGGTAGTCTGTCTATAGCAGTGGAAAATAGCAAGAGTCCAGTAGCACCTTCAAGACTAACGAAATATGTGGCAGGGGAGAAGCTTTCGTGAGTCACTGCTCACTGAAGAAGCAAGCAGTGATTCACAAAAACTCATCCCCTGCCACATATTGTGTTAGTCTTGAAGGTGCTACTGGATTCTTGCTCTTTTCTGCTGCTCCAGAACACAGGATTTGAGTGATATTGGACTCTTGCTCTTTTCTACTGCTCTGGAACACAGGATTTGAGTGATACTCTATTACTTCTTTCAGAATTTATTGCTGAACACCCAAAGCAATCAAGGATTCAGCATCCTGTTTCACACGCCAGCCAATCAAACGTTCCATGAAGACCAAAAAGCAAGACATGGAGTCTAAGCCTGCCGCTGTTGTTGCCCCTCCAGTACTGTTGCTCTAAGGATCTCTGCCTCTGGACATGGAGGTTCCCTTTAGTCACCATGACCCCAATGACGGATGTGTCCTCCCTGAATTTGTGTGATCCCCTGAATTTGTCTTATCTAAGCAGGAGGTCATCATGACCAGGGCTTTTTTTGGTAGAAAAAGCTCAGCAGGAACTCATTAGCATATTAGGCCACACCCCGACAGCACAGCTCATTAGCATATTAGGCCACACCCCATGCCTTCTCTTGGTTTGTTTAGGTGCCCCACGGTAGTGGAGAGCCCGGGCAAGCTGGCACTTGGACACGTTGGGAAAAGCACGGGGAGGCATTTAAATGGCCCGCCCACCTGGGAGTCGCCGGGATGTGTGTGTGTCACTCTCCAGGCCTCCCCTCTGTAGCCAGGCACGCAGAGGTTTTGGCTGTAGTGGGCGTGGCCAATTCTGAAGCCAGCTGAAACTCCGTTCCTGTGCGTTTCCGCCCCAAAATAGCCCTGGTCATGACACCCCGGTGGCAATCAATTCCACAAGCTCAGTAAGTGTTGTATGAAGCAGGTATTGTTTGAAGAAGTTACTTTAAGCTCTGGGAGGGAGGATATCCTACCCAATCTCCTCGTTACTGGACTTCCAGAAGCTGAAAAGTTTCTGATATTTTAATTAATTATAACACTGAAGTGGCTTTTCGTGGTTCTGTGGTGTTTCAGCGACTGAAATGGGACTAAATGTTTTGTGCTCTTCTATTATTTAATGGGTTTATACTGGTTGAGTGGCTTTTTGAACACTTGAACAAACTTATGAACACATAAAGCTGCTTTCTACTGAGTCAGACCATTTGTCTGAGAAGGTCAGTATCATCTGCTCTGACTGGCTGTGGCTCTCCAGGGTCTCAAGCAGAGGTACCTCTCATCATCTACGGACTGGTCTTGTTTCAACTGGAGATGCCAGGGATGGAACCTAGGACCAGATGGAACAGATGTTCTACTGTTAAGCCCTAGCCCCTCCCCTACAGGGAATGTGTATTATTTTGAGGGTTGGTGACAGTGTGATGTCACTTCTTGAGAAAAGTCAGAAGTATTGTCAGCCCCCCTCTAGAAATCACTGGAAACACTATGATTTTTTTTCCATAGCGTTTCTGGCCATTCCTAGAGAGGACTGACATCACTCACTATTACTCTATGATAAGATTGACATATGGTAGGATTGACATCACTCACCATCACTCTGTGGTAAGAGTAACATATGGTAAGATTACCATAGAGTTTCTGTTCCTTCCTAGAACTGCCATTGTCACTTCTGGGTAGCTCTAGGAATTGCCGAGAACTCTATGGTCAGAACTTCCTGTAAGTGGATGAGGCCCACAGCCTTCCTGCCAGTCACCAGGCACTGCCTGGCAAGCCTAGATACAGACTATATACAGTTGTCCACATGATGAGCTCATTACCTGAATGAGTTTCTAAGTTAAAAGAAGCCATTTTTACAGAAGAAAGCAAATTCAGTCTGACAAAGTGATGGACTCTTCGGCAGTTAGTAATAACCCCATCCAGGCCTAAAAACATGAACAATTGATATCAATCCATTATCTGAAAGCTGGTGTTGGTTATTTACACAGCAAATCAAGTTCCGTATTTAAATTCCAGTGGACCTGTATGAAAATGGGGGTGAATTTTTCTTTTCTTTTTCACTGTCAAGTTACACCTGACTTATGGCGACCCCGTAGGTGTTTCAAGGCAAGAGACGTTCAAAGGTGGTTTCCCATTGCCTGCTTCCACGTCATGACCCTGGTATTCCTTGTGGGTCTCCCTTCCAAATATTGACCACAGCCGACCTTGCTTAGTTTCCAAGATCTAATGAGATCAGGCTAGCCTATGCGACCCAGGTCACCGAAGGGGTGAATACACCAGTCAAGTATTGATGCAAGACAAGCAATTTCCTCAAAGACAAATGCAAAATATATTATTTATAGAGAACCTTGGCTTCAAAGCATGGCAAATCAATATTTGCTTCTCATTCTGCATTGATCATCAACACATACATCTTCATCCCAGCAGTTTCTCAAAACTCAGGTGTATAAAGGCCCCGTTCACACAGAGAAGTTGAAGACACGGATGATAGGCGGATTTTCCGGGCGCGATCACACTGCAACATCTGGGAAGCGTAGTGCACCCGTGGCTAACCCGTGGCTTCCCGCTGAAGATGCGGAGTGAAAAACCACCACATACGATGTACTAGTTTCTGGGAAACACGGGGCAAGGGCAGGCGTCTGATCGCATTACCGCTGAAAACCCGTGGCATCCGGCACCCGCCCATGCCCCGTTGCAAACCGGATGTGTGTGTTTTTTAAGTCTCCACAGGATGTGCACAAACGATAGTGCACATGCACAAACTTCAGTGAGACAAAAAAAAATCCCATTTGCCACGGAAGTGGCACGGCGCGATTGCCGGTGTGATTGTGCCATGCTGCTTCTTTGCCGCACTGCAGACTAGCCGTGTGATCGGCACCTAACGGCCTGGCCATGGGACCTCGACGGGACGTCTGATCGGGCTGCTGTGTGTTACTTTGTTCTGGGGCAAACAGCCATGTTTCCCCCCCGCATTTTCCGGCCCGTGTGACCGGGCCCAAAATGTATCGTAGTTCCTCAAAAACTGTTTGTTGCATATCTGGTAGTATAGGGTGTCCCCCTGCTGACTCCAGGTTGGGAAATTCATGGGAATTTGGGGGTGGAGTCTGGAGAGGGAGGAGTCTGGGGAGGGGAGGGACTTCACTGAAGGTATAATGCCATACAGTCCACCTTCCAAAGCAGCCATTTTCTCCAGAGGAACTGAACTCTGTAGTCTGGAGATCAATGGTAAGTCTGGGAAACCTCCAGGTCCCACAAAGAGAGATCACGGGATGAGGTGAGTCAATCAAACTACATGCAACCGTGATATGATCAATATGTTCAGCGCAAGCAGTCTTATAAATATAAATATTTCAAAAGTAGCATTAACATCCTGTTTATAATTCCATAGAAAGGGTAAAGTGCCTGTGCCAAGTGTCTTGAAAGACTTCCCAAGATTTTAAATGTTTAAGTCATGTTCCATAATCAATTTGTGTCTATATTTCACTTGCGCACTGCATCCCCTGTGGCGCCACCAATGGAACAGCTGTGACTCCCATTTCGTTGCCTTCTCAAGGCAGATCCCGCATCGTCTCAATTCTTGTAGCCAAATTCTCAATTCATTTGTTATCTCTATGTTCAGTAAAGCTACGCAGAGCTACTCAGCTGTCTGGTTTAAATGGCTGGGAACCATTTCACCCCCAGCTTTCTGGTCACCATGGCTTTTGACAGCGAGCAAAGAGCAAAGGGTGAAATGGCTGGGAGGTCATTTAAACCATTCTTTCTGCTCCTCGCCACTTTTTGCAGGGAGCAGAAAGCAGGGGTTTAGACTTTAAATGGCTCACAAACTGACATCAACTGGTTTGGTCTGCAAACCGGCCTTTCAGCTTGTGGTTCCACCATGAATCACAAACCAAATTGCAAAAATGTGGTTCATGCCCATCCCTACAGACAACGTAAAAGAAGCTCAGCTCAAATCTCAAAGAGTTGGCAGAGAGATGTTCCCAAGACTCCTCTCCTCTGGGTAGATATATAGATAATGAATCTATTAAAAATCCACTCTTTATTTCGAGGCATAATTTGGACCTACAGTAATTTGGATTCCCCCCCCCCCGCCTGATCAATCTATCCCACCATCATAATTGTATGCAAAACGCCCCATTTTTCTTTTATGAGCAGCAAATGGAAAAAAGTATTGATTGAAAGTTTCATTAAATCCTACATTTGATTTAGATCCACACAGAGAGATAGTATTCCCGGAGAACATTTCACTTTAAAAAAACAGTTTGGAGGCCAAGTTTTTCCTCTAAGTCATTTGTTTCACCTGTTCACCTATGAAGTTGAGATTCATACTTTTTAATGACATAATGACATAATACACATGATTATCACATTTTGACATCAAAAGCCAATTTAAAGGAAAAGGATGGTGTATATGTATTTTTTTTTACAAAAAGAAAGTGGGGCAACCCAGGAGGTATTCAACAGCCGGCTGCATATACTTTCATTATTGTTGTCTCTTCTTCTAATGAAGACGTAGCACTTCGCTTTATGGCCCTAATTTATACCATTGATCAAACGTGATATGAAATTTCTGACTCTTTAAAGGTGGAGAGGAGTTGCCGTATGGGTGGTTCCCAAACTAGCACGCTGCAAGAAAAAGTGACAAAATTAAGTCCGGACTGCCAGGGCCCAACACCTTACCGGTGGCATGGGGGAGCTCCTTGGAGTATTGATCTTCCCCTCCCTCCATGAAGTATTGATTATCCCCTCCCAGGCAGGAATGTCATTCCAGTGGAGAGAATAAAGAGACCTGTGGGGTCCCCAAAGAAGGCTGTGCTACAGCTGGCAGAAACAGAAATATCCCAAAAGGGGTTGTGGCTCATAGGGTTGCCAGCTCGACGTTGGGAAATACCTGGAGGCGTAGGGGTGGAGCCTGAGGAGGGAAGGGTTTGGCGAGAGGAGAGCCATTTTGGTGTAGTGGTTAAGTGCGCGGACTCTAATCTAAGAGAACAGGGTTTGATTCCCCGCTCCTCCACTTGCACCTGGCTGGATGACCTTGGGCAAGCCGTAGTTCTGATAAGAGCTGTTCTTGAAAAAGAGCAGTTTCTGTCAGAGCTCTCTCAGCCCCATCTGCCTCACACAAGGTGTCTGTTGTGGGGAGGGGGAGGGAAAGGAGTTTGTAAGCCACTCTGAGACTCCTTTGGGTAGTGAAGGGCGGGGTATAAATCCAGTCTCCTCCTCCTCCTCCTCCTTCCAAAGCTGCCCTTTTCTCCAGGTGAACTGATCCCTGTCACCTGGAGATCAGCTATAATAGCAGAAGATCTCCAGCCACCACCTGGGTGGTGGGTCGTCCCATGGACGTTCCCCCCCCCTTCCACCACTTGGAAGTTGGCAACCCTAGTGGTATACCATCTGCTTGGCATGCAGAACATCCCAGTTTCCATCCCCAGCATCTCCAGTTGAAAGGACCAACTCGTGGGTGATGTGAAAGACCTCTGGCTGAGAGCCTGTAGAGCCACTGTCGGTCACCAAGGTGGCTTATCACTGCCTGCCTCTGCACAGCAACCGCAGGCTTCCTGGGTGGTCTCCAATCCAAGTACTATCCAGGAGTGTTGGATTTTTAAAACTGTAATTCAGCAGAGTTAAAATAACTTAGCAATGCCAGAGTAAAATAATCAGACTCAGAGTCCATGTGTGTTTAAAATAGAAAAGTTTTACTACATCCTAGCATAGGGAAAGGGTAACTGGGATGAAAATAACAACAGAGCTAAATAGCTACATCCTCAAAGGACAACACTAGAAGAGCGATAATGGCTTCTGTACTTCTTCTTGGAAACAGCAAACAGAGAGAGGAAGAGAAGCCATAAAATGCTAAAACACTTTGACACTTTGCTTCCAATGAAACTCCTAGATCAGGAAGAGTTTTCCCGGGCTTGCAGATCTAAACTACCATTGGCTTATATAAAAACATGTGATTTCCTGTGACAACACAAACAGACATTTAACCCCATATATACTGAGTGTTTTTAACATGTAGCACCCAACAAGGAGTGACCCTGCTTAGCTTCTGAGATCTGACGAGATCAGGGCAGTGTTAGATCTATAAAACAGTAACCCCGGGTACTAGGGTGGGGCCAGCAAGTGTGAACTAGGGTTGCCAGTCTCCAGGTACGGCCCAGACATCTCCCAGAATTACAACTGAACTCCAGACTAGAGATCAGTTCCCCTAGAGAAAATGGTTGCTTTGGAAGGTGGAGTCTATGGCATTATAACCTGCTGAGGTCCCTCCCCTCCCCGATGCTCAAGCCCCCGATACTCCAGGAATTCCCCAACCTGGAGTTGGCGACCCTATGTATGACCCAGATCGGTCACCTACACAAGAGAACGGGGCCTCAGACTTTGATCCCATCGTAATGAATATAACATTTCTCATGCGGCAACGTTGTAGTCATCCCCGCAATATCAAAGTCAAGCAATTTCCAAAGGATGCTTACTCTGGCCGCCAGTTTCTCCTTCTCAGAAATCCACAAGCTATCCATTTTTCTCTCTGCTGGGAATGACAAAAAACCTGTTGGTTTTCAGCAAAAGCTTTCTAAACTTCTTTCCCTTGCCTTTTGGAAGACTGCAGTAATTAGTGCCGCAGTGGTTCTTTCGCAGTTTCTTCATTAGAGAGACTTAACATGCTGGCATCAAGATTTCCTGAGGTTTCTTGGTACAGGAATCAAACGGGAACACTCTTTTATACCCCAGAGTGTACGACTTGAAGTTCAGGATTGATACTTGAATACTCCTGCCCTAACAAAGGGGGGGGGGCTCTATTCCTCCATCTTGCCATCCTTGAGGTGGGTTGCTATAACCTACTGGGACCAGTTTCCCTGGAGAAAAAATGGCTGCTTTGGAGGATGGACTCCATGGCATTATACCTGCTCAAGTCCCTCCCCTTCCCAAACCCTCACCTCCCCAGGCTCCACCCCAAATATCCAGGAACTTCCCAATCCGAAGCTGGAAACCCTATGTCTGACATCATGCAACCCCCCTCCCCCACACATGAGAACATAAGAAGAACCCTGCTGAATCTGATCAGTCATCCACCTCGTCCGTCATACTGTTTCACACAGTGGCTAACCCGTTTCCACACTTGCGTCCTCATGTGGAAACGATTTACAGCCTTGTTCTGCTGCCTGTGCATTTGGTCATGGTGTAAAGAAGGCAAAATCCTGGCCTAGGGGTGCCAGGTCGCTCCTGGCCACCAAGGGGAGATGGGGGATAGAGTTGCCAGATCCGGGTTTGGGGAAATTCTAGAGATTTCAGGATAGAGCCTGTGAGGGACAGGGACCTCAGTGGGGTACAAGGCCATAGAGTCCACCCTTCAAAGCTTCCATTTGCTCCAGGGGAACTGATCTCTATAGCCTGGAGATGAGCTGTAATTCCAGGGGATCCCCAGGCCCCACCTGGAGGCTGGCATCCCTCCACCCAGCTACCATCAGGGGATGGGGAAGTAGGCATGCTAGATCCAGGCAGGGAAGAAGAAGAAGAAGGAGGAGGAGGAGGAGGAGGAGGAGGAGGTGGTGGTGGTGGTGGTGGGAATCCCTTTCAAGAACAGCTCTGACAGAACTGTAGCTTGCCCAAGGTCATCCAGCAGCTGCATGTGGAGGAGTGGGGAATCAAACTCGATTCTCCCAGATTAGAGTTTGCAGAGCCCACTTAACTCCTGGAGATTTGGGGATGGAGCCTGGGAGGGAAAGGGACCTCAGTGGGGTGCAGTGCCATAGAGGCCACCCTCCAAAGTATCCAGTTTCTCCAGGGGGACTGATCTCTGTAGTCTGGAGATAAACTGTAATTCCTGGGGATCCCCAGGTCCCACCTGGAGGCTGGCATCCCTAATCCCTGTGTGCATTTTGCCAGCAGAAATGCCATCAGGGGATGTGATCAGTCTCTGTTTGAATGCCCAGGGCTCTGGAGGGATCCTTGCCAATTCCACTCCTCCTTTTTAATTACAGTAATCTCACGAGCACAAAACTCTGCAAAGCCCTCCTCGAGAGAGAATGCAAACCCCGTGAGCCCATCATGGGGCCTTGTCCCCCAGCAGCCCGGCCTGTTAGTTTCTCACCGATCCGGCAAAGTGACTCACTCCATCCCCCGTGTCTTTGCAGTCTGGAGTGAAACAGCAGACGCCGGCAATTTTGTGATTTACCTTTTGACCTGCCGCTGCGCTTTAACTTCTGTACGGATTTACTCAGCCTCTGCCCAGGAGGAGACTTAGATTGGGAGGGGGGGAGTGACACCGTAAATAATGGAGATAAGTCACCTGTAGCAGCCTGGAGGCGGAGAGACTGAGGGGAGCTCTCCGTCTGTTCCTTCAGTTTGCCAAGGCTGAAAAATGTCAAGAAACTGTGGGCTGTAAGAAGTGGTGGGAGAGGAGGTGCCTTTAATGAAAGAGGAGGAGGAGGAGATTGGATTTACAACCCGCCCTTCACTACCCAAAGGAGTCTCAGATCAGTTTACAATCAACTTCCCTCCCCCTCCCCACAACAGACACCCCGTGAGGGCTGAGAGAGCCCTTTCTCAAGAACAGCTCTGATCAGACCTACGGCTTGCCCAAGGTCATCCTTGGCTTCTAATGTCCTGGCCCCACTGGTGGACCTCCTGATGGCCCCTGGTATTTCTGGCCACTGTGTGATACAGAGTGTTGGACTGGATGGGCCATTGGCCTGATCCAACATTGTCATCTCTTATGTTCTTATGGATTTATACCCCACCCTTCACTATCCAAAGGAGTCTCAGAGCACCTTACAAACTCCTTTCCCTTCCCCTCTCCACAACAGGCACCCTGTGAGGTAGGTGGGGCTGAGTGAGCTCTGACAGAAACTGCTCTTTTTCAAGGACAGCTCTTATCAGAACTATGGGTTGCCCAAGGTCATCCAGCCAGGTGCAAGTGGAGGAGTGGGGAATCAAACCCGGTTCTCCCAGATTAGAGTCCGCACACTGAACCACCACACCAAGCTGGTGCACTTAACCACTACACCATGGGAGAGTAGGCTTCCCCTCCACGTTTGCAGTGCAATCCGATGGAGAGTTACCCCAGTCGAAGCCGACTGAAATCAATGGGCTTAGACTGGAGTCGCCCTGTCTAGGAGTCATCTGTTAGCATCCTATGGCGGTGGTCCTGCATTGAATTCTACTCCCTCCTTCCGAGTACACCTTCAGTCTACTGTCAATGCACTTTAGACATCATTCACAAGTGGATTTTCCTCTTCCGCACAGTCAAATTCAGTTGCATTGTGGCCATTTGTTCCAGGTGAACTGATCTCTGAGGCTTGGAGATCAGTTGTGATCCCTGGAGATCTCCAGCCAGCACCTGGAGGTTGGCAAGCCTATCTTCAAGCCTCTTTCACCCATGGAAAAGCTGGTTAGTTTCAACCCCATTTAAGGGGCAGTGACTTCCTGTCATGAAGTGAGCAGCCTCAGACTTCCAACAGACAAGTGTGGTCTATTAGCAAAAGCAATTCATTGGAAACAGCTCTTAGTATGTAGATAATTACGTTTGCTTAAAAAACAGCCCAGGCTAGCCAGATCTCATCAGATCTCAGAAGTTAAGCAGGGTCAGCCCTGGATAGTGCTTGGATGGGAGACCACCAAGGAAGTCCAGGGTTGCTTCACAGAAGAAGGCAAAAGCAGACCATTCTGAACATCTCCTGCCGTGAAAACCCTGCGGGATCGCCATAATTTGGCTGTGACTTGATGGCCTCCAAATGAGAAGGGAGCACTCACTGGAGAAGACCCTGATGCTGGGAAAGATTGAAGGTCAAAGAAGATGGGGACAGCAAAGGATGAGATGGCTAGACAGTGTTATCGAGGCAACGAACACGAATTTAAGCAAACACCGGAGCATGACGGAAGACAGGAGGGCCTGGCGTGATGTGGTCCACGGGGTTGTGAAGCGTCGAACTTGAATGTGTGACTGAATAACAGCAACAATGATGGCACTTTCCACCACCATATTTATCAAGGTGTACTTGAGGGTTAGGTGTACTTGAGGGTGTACTTGAGGGTTACCTGATCTGGATGGCACAGGCTGCACCAATCTCATTCGGTCTCAGAAGCTAAGCAGGGTCAGGCCTGGTTAGTACTTGGATGGGAGACCACCAAGGAAGCCCAGGTATGCTACACAAAGGGTGTGTTGAATGTTCTTGGTGACAGAAAGTGCTGTCAAGTCACAGCCGACTTACGGTGACCCGTGTTCCCTCTAAACTGAGTGAGTGTGAGCTAGCTCACAGTTTTTTAGCCTCCGGCTCAGACATTTTTGTCTTAGCTCAGGAAGGATGGCTCCGGAGCAAAGTAACGTATGCTGGAGCCAACTCGCTCACTCACAACTTTAATGCCAGTAGCTCACGAAGTAGAATTTTTGCTCACAACGCTCCACAGCTTAGAGGGAACATTGGCGCCAGTGCTCCCTCTAAGCTGTGGAGTCTTGTGAGCAAAAACTCTCCTTTGTGAGCGGCTGGCATTCAAGTCGTGAGCGAGCCATTTGGCCTACTGCATAAATTAGTTCGCTCTGGAGCCCTCCTTCCTGAGCTAAGACAAAAATGTCTGAGCCGGAGGCTAAAAAACTGTGAGCTAGCCCACACTCACTCAGTTTAGCGGGCACACGGGTCACCATAAGTCGGCTGTGACTTGACAGCACTTTCTGTCACCCAGACCATTCAAAGGCTAGCATTATTAAATGTCTGTGACATGGATGGCCCAGGTTAGCCTGATCTCATCAGATCTTGGCTGCTAAGCAGGGTGAGCCCTTGTTAGTACCCAGACGGGAGACCGCTACACAGAGGCAGCAAATGATAAACCACCTCTGAACATCTCTTGCCATGAAAACCCTACAGGATCCCCATCAGTTGGCTGTGACTTCGCAGCCAAAACAGAATCAGTGAGAATGATTGATTTTTAGAACATTTTGTTGAGCACATTAATGCATACAGCTAAAATGGCACCTTATATATTTCTGGACACCAGTTTGTGAAGCTCCCACTAAGCTGTGGAGTCTTGTGAGCAAAAATTCAACTTAGTGAGCTACTGGCATTAAAGTTGTGAGCAAGCGATTTGGCCACTGCATCAGTTAGTTTGCTCTGGAGCCATCCTTTTTGAGCTAAGACAAAAATGTGTGAGCCGGAGGCTAAAAAACTGTGAGCTAGCTCACACTAACTCAGCTTAGAGGGAACACTGGAAGCAGGAGTAAGAAGTGCTGAAAACCTCAAGTTTGGTGTAGTTGTTAAGTGCGCGGACTGTAATCTGGGAGAACCGGGTTTGATTCCCCACTCCTCCACTTGCACCTGGCTGGATGACCTTGGGCAAGCCGTAGTTCTTATCAGAACTTATCAGAGCAGTCCTTGAAAACGAGCGGTTTCTGTCAAGAGCTCTCTCAGCCCCACCTACCTCACAGGGTGTCTGTTGTGGGGAGGGGGAGGGGAAGGAGTTTGTAAGCCACTCTGAGACTCCTTTGAGTAGTGAAGGGCGGGGTATAAATCCAATCTCTTCTTCTTCTTCTTCTTCTTCTTCTTCTTCTTCTTCTAATTTGGGAGTACTCTTTGTAGGGTTCCTAAGTCCCCCCTGGCTACCTGGTGAGAGGGTTGCCACCTCCAGGTTGGGAAGCCTCTAGAGATTTGGGGATGGAGCCTGGGGAGGACAGGGACCTCAGTGGGCCACAATGCCATAGAATCTACCTTCCAAGCATCCATTTTCTCCAGGAAAGAGAATTAATCTCTGTAGCCTGGAGATGAGCTGTAATTATGGGGGATCCCCAGGCCCCACCTGGAGGCTGGTATCCCTAGCTGCTGTTCATCAGCGGACAAATTTAAGAATGTCCTTTACAGATCTTACTGCTAGAGTTGCCAGGTGAACTTACCAGGAGTGGGGAGGGAGGAAGCCAGAAATAAACATTATATGCCTACGTCACCTGGAAGTGTGGGTGATGCTCTGGTTTTGGGGCAAAACCTGTATGGTACAATTAGCTTGCACCATAGACTTTTGCCCCAAAACCAGAGTGTCACACACACCCTAAACGAGAGTGCTCCCCCCCCCCCCGACATCACTGACGTGCCTACATCACTTCATGGTGACGTAGGCACGTCACTTGTATTTCCAGCTTCTTGCCTGTTGAAAGGGGTAACTGGGGGGTTTCGGAGTACCAGAAACTGGGGGACCCCCATCTTCACAGGGGGGGGGGTCTGGCATCCCTACTTACTGCTGGTCCTGCCGTAAGCTTGTAAAGATAAGCAAGACACAAGATAAGGAAATGGAACACTGTGCCATCTTGTAGCCTACAAGATGCCCGTAGCTACAGTGGGGCATTTTGGGACCCCGCCCCCTTAAATAAAAGCCTGGCCCAAAAAAAGCCTCGGAAGGAAGGGCTAAAAACAGGGTTGGAGCCTCCTTAAAGACAGACATTCAGATTAATTTAATTAGCTGTGATTTAAGTGCCCCCTTAAAAATCTAAATGCCCCCTGAACAGGGGTCATTTCATAGAAAAAGAGCTAGGGGAAAGGGGGGCGGGGTCCGCCATCCCTCTTTACGGCTGGTCCTGCCGTCAGCTTGTAAAGATAAGCAAGACACAAGATAAGGAAATGGAAGACTGTGCCATCTTGTAGCCTACAAGATGCCCGTAGCTACAGTGGGGCATTCCGGGACCCCACCCCCTTAAATAAAAGCCTGGCCCCACAAACAGCCTCGAAAGGAAAGGCTAAAAAGAGGCTTGGAGCCTCCCTAAAGACAGACATTCAGATTAATTTGATTAACTGTGATTTAAGTGCCGCCTTAAAAATCTAAATGCCCTCTGAACAAACACACAAAAAAAATCCGGGCTACAGGCCTGTCTAACCTGTTGTTTTTATCAAACTGTGATTTAAGTGCCCCCTTAAAAATCTAAATGCCCTCTGAATAACAACAACAAAAATATCCGGGCTACAGGCCTGTCTAACCTGTTGTTTTTAATCACACCGTCTTTGGCGTGCGTTCCCGTTACAGCCAGAGGCCTCAGAAACACTCTGCGATGTCTCCCGTGTGTTCCTTGGTGTTATGAAAGATTATGAAAACAATATATGAGGTTGCCTGATCACCCAGTGAGACGGATGGTCCATCGAGCCCGGGGCTCTGTACTTTAATTGGCACCAGCTCTCCCGGGTCTCAGGAACGCATTTTCCCAGCCCTGCTTCCCCAGACCTTTTTAATTGGAAATGTCAGGGATTAAATCCGGGGTACCTGTCTATATGGAGAGCACTGAGCTAAGGCCAAGAATTGAAAGCTTCCCTCTTCACGTTCAGAAGCTGTTGTGTTGGACTCCATCTGTAAGAGCAATCTCAGCTGCTCGGCGCAGACTCCGGACTTGCGGTGCCAGGACAATCCATCTGCTTTATATTCTTCTTTATGTCCCCCCCCCCCATTACAAGGGCTTTACGCAACCCTCCTACACCGGTGTTGTGAGTTTGCATAGAAATCTGCAGCCACGGCTTTGCGTTGAAAGCTATTTCAAGTGGGGGACAATCTGGGTGTTTTTTGGGGGGTAGTCCTTCAACATGTGGGATCGGTGAGATGGCTACAAAGGGGCTTGCTTCCGAGGGAGAGCGGCATACAGTCAGAATACAGAGCCTGCTCCCTTTGAAAATTGACCTCCTGATTGCAGATTCATACAGATGCCATCTTCTTTTGGTGCAGTGGTTAGAAGCACGGACTCTAATCTTGGAGAACTGGGTTTGATTCCCCACTCCTCCACATGCAGCTGCTGGGGTGACCTTGGGTCAGACACAAGTTCTCTCAGGAGCAGTTCTCGACAGAGCTCTCTCAGCCCCGCCTACCTCACAGGGTGTCTGTTGTGGGGAGGGGAGGGGAAGGGAAAGGAGGTTTTAGAGCTTCTCTGAGTGAAGGGTGGGATATAAATCCAGAGGTCATTTCGGGGAGGAACGCGGGGGATCGCAGTTCGCCCGGGTGAGGTGCAGGGGGCGGGGCACATGACGAAGCCCCGCCCCCTGCTTCCTACCCCTGCCTGCCTGGGGCCAGGGAGGGCCTTCGCGGGACTTCCTTGTACTCCCGCTGGCCTTGCAAGTCCACCGCCGGGCCCCTCATAGGGCTCGGCAGTGGAACTGCAAGGCCGGCGGCGGCGGCTGGGACCGTTGGGGGCGAGGTGTGTGGCCTTATGACACACTTCCGGTGATGTCAGGGGGTGTGGTTTTATGACACACTTCCGGTGATGTCAGGGGGTGTGGCATATGCTAATGAGTTATGCTAAGGAGTTCCCCTAGCTCTTTTTCTATGAAACAACCCCTGTATAAATCCAATCTCCTCCTCCTCTTCTTCTTCTACTTCTTCTTCTTTTCTTCTTCGAAACATTTATTTGTTATACTCTTTGCATGTAAATGTTTGTATGAATGTGCTAGGCAAACAATATAATTGACTATACAATGTTACACTGAGTAATTATATCACAGCTGCATTTTGGTTAATCGTAATCAGTTTAGGATACGCCTGGAGATTTGGGGGTGGAGCCCAAGGAAGACAGAGACCTCAGTGTGGTGCGGTGCCATAGAGTCTACCTTTCAAAGCATCCATTATTTCCCAGTAAACTGATCTCTGTAGGTTGGAAATGAGCTGTAATTCCAGGGGATCTCCAGGTGGGATTGGGGGAGGGACCTCAGCAGGGTATGATCCCACGGAGTCCACTCTCCAACCCAGCCATTTTCTCCAGAGGAATTGATCTCCATCATCTGGAAATCAACCATAAAAGCAGTAGACCTCCAGGCCCCACCTGGAGGTTGGGAACCCTAACAGGATCTTGATGTGTTCACATGAGGAGGGGAAGGCTGGCCCAAGATTGACTGGCTTTACAGAATCAACACTCTCTCTGGTTTCTTCCCAGGTGAGTTTGTGGGAGGAGAGTGTGCCAAACCACGGGCTCAGCAGCATCGCACACACGCTGCTGAATGAAACTAGAACTTTATTAATAAGATACAATTCAATTACGCCTCCAATCAAGCTATAACTAATACTTTAACAGCATAATGCGGGGACCTAACAAATTCCCGACACAAAAGGATAAAACGCGAGAGAGCTGACGCTCACAGGCTGCCCCCAACTGTGAAGTTCATTATCTCCTTAATACCAGCGCGTGCAGCTGCTGTAGCAAGGCTACTGAGAGGCTGACAGCAGCTTGGGAGGAAAGAGTTAAAACCGAGGTGATGGTCTACGATGGAAATCATGCAAGATCTCCTTTAGCAAATGGACAGGGGAAGGATGCTGCTATTCAAAGGACAGAGTCTGAGCTGGCACCGTTCAGGGTTAAATCCTCACACTAATCTAATTTAATGTGGCAATACTACCCAATCCATAATCTCCACTTTCATCCTCATTATATATTTATTTTAGGACCTCTTGACGTGTAGCATTTTTTCTTTGCTTGAGGAGAGCATGTATGCTGCTGAAGAAGAGGAGGAGGAGGAGATTGAATTTATACCCCACCCTTCACTACCTGAAGGAGTCTCAGAGAGAAATACCTTTCCCTTCCCCTCCCCACAACAGACACCCTATGAGGTAGATGGGGCTGAGAGAGCTCTTTTTAGGACTGCCCTTGAGAGAACAGCTCTGATAGAACTTGTAACTGACCCAAGGTCATACCAGCAGGTGCATGTGGAGGAGTGGCGAATCAAACCCAGTTCTGGAACAACACTGATACATTAGCAATCCCTTCTTCTTCTGTTTCTTTCTTTAGTTTCTGGGCTTTGTTCAGACTAGGGCACATGTCCAGCATGCCCCACGTCAATGCATATCTTTTTCTCTTTACCAATGCACCCCAATACCAATGTGGATTGTCTAGATCACAGTGATGCGTTTCAAAATCACAGTGCCTTTTTGAGCTGCGGGCATCATATACTGGTAACCTGTAAGGGGGTAGGCACGAACTGTACACTGCACCAAGCTATTTGTGCAATGCTTTCAAAGCTGATTTTTAGAAAATGTTCAGATTAAACTGCAAGGCAAGCAGAATGTGATTCTGGGCAGCATGAACTCATGGAAGATTAAGAGAAAGTGGGGAAATCCAGTCATCCGTGTGTGTGTGTGTGTGTGTGTGTGTGTGTGTAGTGTAGTGTAGTGTCACCATGTCACAGCCAACTTACAGCAACTCCAGCAAGGGGTTTTCAAGGCAAGCGAGAAGCAGAA
>NW_015161991.1:268194-273717 GCF_001447785.1 Gekko japonicus | reverse complement strand
CTTCCTTGGTGGTCTCCCATCCAAGTACCGACCCCGCTTAGCTTAGACTTATGGCAACCCCAGCAAGGGGCTTTGAAGGCAAGTGAGAAGCAGAGGTGATTTGCCATTGATTTCCTCTACAGAGTCTTCCTTGGTGGTCTCCCATCCAAGTACCGACCCTGCCTAGCTTCTGAGATCTGACAAGATTGGGCTATACCATGCCACCTTCCCTTCCCCATTCATCCCTAATGAATATATAAAGATAAAGGATTCCTAAGGAAAGAATTATAGAAGGGGTCACTGGACACAGAAATGAATTTTTGCTAGTCCACAGAGGCAGTGACAATTCTGGAGAACTCTGCTTCTTTTTCAATGGCAAAGATGGCCTTCTTATTTCATTCTTTCTTTCTTTCTTTTAAAGGCTGTGCCTTTAATCTACTTATGATTGTTGAATTTACCTACCCACTGACTTTATTCCCTCTGTTCTTCTTTTGGAAATATGACTTTGTTCTTCAGCCTAGACAAATAAATGTTAACTAACTAAAGGTGTAGAGTCTACGTGTTCAGGCTTTGTGTAAATTGGTTCTCGGGGTAAGGGCGAAAAAATCTCATGTTTGAAGCCGTCCCTTAATAATTCATTGTGAAAATCCGGTTCCTCTGCTCCCCCTCCCCTACAACCTGGGCCGGCTTTTGCATTTGTCATGCACTTTGAATCAAAGGGAATTGGTTTCTGATAGACTCTGCAATTAATTCCCACTGGAGAAGGTAATGTGATTTTCCCAATGTAAAGTCATTTGTCCAATAAGCAGTGGTCATGGAGAGTCTCGCCATATGCTGGATCCCTTGAGCGAGACTGGTTCCACTTGATTCCCAGAGCAAAGTAATTGCATAAGCCAACCCCATATTGGAAATACAGGGGAAAAGCATTGTCTGGCATCGTTCCATTTCATGTTCTAATTATGTACATCTGTCCAAGGGTCTATGGGCAACGCAAAATGACATTAGGCCAACATGTGGTCCAAATGGAAGATAATGGCATAGATAAGACGTCTGAGGCATCCTTCTGTGTTGTGGGGCCAATCTCTATCCCCACTATAGGTAGGATTGAATGACATGAATGCTGTGAATCCTATCTAATGTGCAAGACGAGGAGGAGGAGATTGGATTTATAGCCCACCCTTCACTCGGAGTCTCAGAGCGGCTTACAAACTCCTTTCCCTTCCCCTCCCCACAACAGACACCCTGTGAGGTAGGCGGGGCTGAGAGAGCTCTTGACAGAAACTACTCTTTTTCAAGAACAGCTCTTATCAGAACTATGGCTTGCCCAAGGTCATCCAGCAGGTGCAAGTGGAGGAGTGGGGAATCAAACCCTGTTCTCCCAAATTGGAGTCCGTGTACTTAACCACTACACCAAACTAGTGTAGAGCAGATATTGCAGATACCCTGGATTCCCTGTATGGAGCCATTTTCCGGACACCGCTGGACGCCCTCCACTACTGCCCTTTCACACTACCTCTGTAGCATTCAATTCCTGTGCTGTTGCTAGGGTTGCCTGATCCCCACTGTAGGTGGGGGATTCCTTACCCCTAGGCCCAACACCTGTTGCTGATCAGGTGGCTGGTGGGATGACTTACTGGTGGGAGGCAGGCCCAGGGCGCTGTCACTACAGCGAGGTCACTTCTGGGGTGTATCGGAAGTGGCATCATCACATTGCCACCATTGCAGTGACGCTCTGGTATTTGGGCGAAAGCTCTATGATAGAAGCCATTTTTACCATAGAGGTTTTGCCCAAATACCAGAGCATCGGTGTGACCCTGGTGACATAGGTTTCCCAGCCCCCAGGTCCCAGCAGGGATTCCCCTGCTTTTAGGGGTGTGGATCCACCGCCGGCTCACTGGCTGGCAGGTGAAACCCCACCCCCAAGCAGGGAGGTTGCCGCACAATGTCCCCAATCCGATGACATCACCTGGAAGTGATGTCATTGCATTGTTGACATTCAGGGTGATGTTCTAGGTTTTTTTAGCAAACTCTATGGTTTTGAAGGCAAAAACCAAAGAGTTTTGCCCAATGGATCCACTGCCGGCTCGCTGGCTGGCAGGTGAAACCCCACCCCCAAACAGGGAGGTTGCCGCACAATGTCCCCAATGCGATGACATCACCTGGAAGTGATGTCATTGCATTGCTGACATTCGGGGTGATGTTCTAGTTTTTTTAGCAAACTCTATGGTCTTGAAGGCAAAAACCAAAGAGTTTTGCCCCAAAACTAGAGCGTCGCCCCTGACATCAGTGACGTGATGA
This sequence comes from Gekko japonicus, assembly GCF_001447785.1. Taxonomy (NCBI): domain Eukaryota; kingdom Metazoa; phylum Chordata; class Lepidosauria; order Squamata; family Gekkonidae; genus Gekko; species Gekko japonicus. Next base: position 271,440 of record NW_015161991.1, on the reverse strand, counting down.
TGTCACTTCCAGGTGATGCCATCGTGCCGCACATGCAGCAGAACATCCCGGAGAAGACCCAGGAGCCCACATAGGACCTGGCAACCCAATGGCAACATGATGACATTACGTCCAGTGCATGCAGGAAGTAACAGCATTACATTGCTGGTGATGACACCTAGGCCTCCCTTGATGACAACCCCCCCGCCGCCGCCGCCCAGTTGTCAGGAAGGACCTTGGCAGTCTTAGCTCCTGACATGTTGGAAATTGGAGCACTTTGCTCAAAATGACAGCAGAGTGCATTAACTGACATGGCCATGCCATCTCCTGCCCGCAGAAAAACAGTGATAGGGGTTCGGCGGAGAGATATCCGCATGTTGATTCCAAATGTTGCAGTGCAAGGGTAGTGTGGGTTTTGGCTCTTTCTGACTCAATCATTCCATGGTTTACTAGAATGTATGACGGACAGGAGGGGGGGGAGGGCAGGGGTGGAAGAGAGGATTTCAAAACGAATTCTTTCATCGGCATCAGAAAGTCCAGGAAGGAGGGGGGAAAGGAAAGGGGACTGAGTCCTGCTGGCTGCAGATTTCCTCCTTTGTAGCTAGGAGAAGGACAGAGTGGATGCTACAGATATAATCCCACCATCTCTTCCCCCCCCCCAGTGCTCTTAAATGCTTTTTAGACTTCATCGAGCAAGAAGGAGAAGATCAGAGCTGAAGATTCAAAGGGAAGGGAGGTCAGCCTGTGAATCGAGCATCAAATGAGGGCTTTCAAGTCGCAATCGGCCGGGATCATAATACCCAGCTTGGCTTAGTGCAGGCAGGTATCGCCAAAGTCCCCACTGACTTGCTTAGAAGGTCACTCGATTCATAAGGGGGGTGGGGGTGGAGCCCTTGTTCCTTTGGAAGCCCTACATGTCCCAGAGTTGGATCTACTGACCTTGTCCAGGGGTGTCCTGGCCCCGCTAATTGCAACTCTCAGCCTACAGGAAGACGAATGAAAACACCCGCTGGTTTCAGTGCCAGGTCACAGCAATACTCCGAGGCTTTCAGAGGTTGGAATTCTTGAAGCCCTTATTCCACCACCTGATGTTAGCTCAAATGTTATCTTTCATGTTTCTTTTACTTCCCCCCCCCCATGGGGACCCAAAGCACGTGACATGATTTGAAGAAGAACCAACAACAACAACAACAACAACTCCTCTAAGGTAGAAGAAGAAGAGGAGGAGGAGGAGTTTGGTTCTATACCCTGCTTTTCACTACCCTAAGAAATCTCACAGCAGCTTACAATAGCCTTCCCTTCCCAGGGCTTTTTTTGTAGAAAAAGCCCAGCAGGAACTCATTAGCATAATAGGCCAAACACAACAGCCGAAACTCATTAGCATATTAGGCCACACCCCCGATAGCACAGCTCATTGGCATATTAGGCCACACACCCCCATGTTACCAGAAGTGTGGTCATCCAGCCACACCCACCTTTTGCTTGTTATTCTGTTTACCTTGTTTGTTGTCAAAACCCAGGGCCTTTTTTTGTAGCAGGAACTCCTTTGCATGTTAGGCCACACACCCCTAATGTAGCCAATCCTAATGAGTTTCTGCTGTTGGGTGTGGCCTATTATGCTAATGAGTTCTGCTGGGCGTGGCCAACTCGGGAGCCAGCCGGAACTCCGTTCCTGTGCGTTCCTGCCCAAAAATAGCCCTGTCCCTTCCTATCCCCTCACAGTCACCCTGCGAGTTAGGTGGGGCTGAGAGAGCTCTGAGAGAACTGTGACTCTTACAGAGATCAGTTCCCCTGGAGAAAATGACTGCTTTGGAAGATGGACTCTACAGCATTGTACTCCACTGAGATCCCTCCTGTCCCCAAATCCTGTCCTTCTTAGGCTCCATCCCCCAAATCTCCAGGAATTTCCCAACCCAGAGCTGGCAACCTTATTCACATTATCCTCCCAACAACCCTGTTAGGTAGGCTAGGCTGAGAGCACATGATTGGCCCAAAGTCACCCAGCGGGCTTCCATGGCAGAGTGGAGATTCGAACCTGGATCTGCCAGATCAAAGTCTGAGACTATACCATCACAGTTTTAAAAAGAGTCCAGTGGCACCTTAAAGACTAACAAAATTTAGCCACACCTACTACCTCTATGTAGCTGTTCTCATTTTCCCACTAATGTAATTTGGCAATGTGGCATCTGAACTCACTCCACTTTCCAATAAACAGGACAGATGGACTCCCATTCTGGCAGTATCTGAAGAAGTGAGCAGCGACTCACGAAATCTCCTCCCCTGCCACATATTTTTGTTAAGTCTTTAAGGTGCTCCTGGACTCTTTCTCTTTTCTACCGCTATAGACAGACTAACACTAAACCATCTTGAGCTTCACCATCACAGTGAAAGTTTTTAACAAATCTAATTTTATTTATGCATTTTTAATCTCACCTTTCTGCCCAGGAGTTCCGGAGAGTGTGTGTAGTCGTCTTCCATGGGCAGACTCCTCTCTCACAAGAGCTTTGTGAGATGTGAGTTTAAGTTGACTGGTTTATGTCATGCTCTGAGATTCACAGTACAGTGAAAGGCTGTGGCTTAATGGCAGAACATCAGCAATGCACGCAGTCCCCAGCATCTCCAGTCAAAAGTCAAGTCAAGTAAGTTGTTGTATTTAGCCATTGGCCGTTACGAAATACAGCAGAGCATTCATAAAATGTTAAAACGTTGAAATACAACCTTCGTGACCGTATTAAAATTAACTACCAGTCCGTGATAAAAGAAGAATAAAACAGGTCTGATCACCATCAAGTAGCCTGCTCCTTAGATCTAATCTTAGATGCTGCTAAAGCAAACAGGGAAACTCTATGGGATAGATAAGCATCGTTATCCGACAGCAGGAACGCAATCTTCTCGGTTTCTGGGAGCGCTTGCGTACCTAATAGAATCCCTGCTAAAAATTTCTCTCTTGTAAAGCGGACAATAGAGCATGTACTGAGGAATATCCTCCACCTCTGGCAAACCACAAATGCAGAGACATTGCTCTTTTGGAGTATGCAAATAACGGCCAGCCAAAAGGGCTGTTTTCATAGTTTGGAATCGCAAAGCTGTAAAGGACACTCTGAGGTTATAGTTAGAGATATTAACTAGCAGGGCTATTTTTGGGCAGGAACGCACAGGAACGGAGTTCCGGGTGGCTCCCAAGTTGGCCACGCCCAGCAGGAACTCATTAGCATAATAGGCTACACCCAACAGCAGGAACTCATTAGGATTGGCTACATTAGGGGT
>NW_015161991.1:261633-267942 GCF_001447785.1 Gekko japonicus | reverse complement strand
ATCTGCAATATTTATACCAGGGAGCCACTTTAGATTTCAGGATTAGAGAACGATTGATCAGTGCATCAGCCTCGTATATCCAGTCCCTAAGGTGTGAATTCTCAGCTGAGACTCTGAGAAGGTCGTCTGAAATGGTGTATCTTTGAATGATGGTATTAAGAAAGTTAGAATGGCTAGGGCCAAAAGGATTCAAGTAGTTGCTGATGTGAGATACCTTGACCTGAGAGAGCCGTTGCCAGTCTGACAAGAGCCTCATGTGTACAAGTGTAGATCTGAACTTGGATTCACAACCTCCAGGTGGGGCCTGGAGATCTCCTGAAATGACAATTGTTCTGCAGGTGACAGAAATCTGTTCCCCCGGCGAAAATGCTGCTTTTAAGGGTGAACTCCATTGTATTATACCCCACTGAGGTCCCTGTCCTCCCCAAAGTCCCCTATCCCCAGGCTGCAGGTATTTCCCAACCTGGAGTTGTGCAGGGGATTGAACTAGATGACCCTGGAGGTCCCTGCCTTGTGCCGGGGGTTGGACTAGATGACCCTGGAGGTCCCTTCCAACTCTATGATTCGATGAGTTGTCTGTCCTAATCTGAACATAGATCTCCTTGGTCTTAATGAGTTTAATATGCCTCTGTGGATTCTTCAGAGCTCACCTGGCGCTTCCAACATGATCACGGTCTACTCCCAAAGCTTCTGTATCCGTACCTTGCCAAGAATAACACATGATGAATACAGGGGGGAGCAGCAGATGATACTGTCAGGATCGGTCATTGATTCTCATAGACATGATTCGGGGGGGGGGACATGCCACACTTTTGTCTGGGAGAATGTATCATCCTGTGTTGCAGTTGGGAGACGGGGGAGAGTTCAGCAAATAATAAAGCAATTAGCCTCTCGCTAATTTAGAAGTGTCAAAGTTCCCTCTCTGTTTTGCATAAGAACATTAGGGCAGTCCATCTGTCACTGCCGCTGAGCCACTTCTCGATGGCAAAACAGGGGTGGTTTGAACAACGCTGTTGTAGAATGGAGTGTTGCAGTGAGCAACTCTGCATGCCTGGATGTTGGGGGCGCTATAGCACTCTGAGGGTGAATTGGTGTTACCTCCTTGAAGAGGATGCCTCTCTTTGTCTTAACCTGGGAGCCGCCCTCTGACCCCTAATCTCTCTCCCTCTGTTCTCTCCCTCTCTCTACATGGCCGTCCATGGAGACAGAGGTCTCTTCAAGTCTCATGTACAGATAATGCTCTCATATTACACCTTTCTAGTCATAGCACTACCTGTCTTAAATTACTGTGCCTTTTTTGTTTTAATTGTTTTAAGTATTTAATTACTACAATTGTTTTAATGACCTCGTAAAACTACTGTTGTGATCCACTCTGAGTCTGCTTGTGGAGAGGGCAGAATATAAATTGAATTAAATAAATAAAGACATTTATTTATTTATTTATTTATTTATTTATTTATTTATTTATTTATTATTTCGATTTTTATCCCGCCCTCCCCGTAGGCTCAGGGCGGCTGGCTTCCAAGTTGGCCATGCCCAGCAGGAACTCATTTGCATAATAGGCCACACCCAACAGCAGAAACTCATTAGGACTGGCTACATTAGGGGTGTGTGGCCTAACATGCAAATGAGTTCCTGCTCCAAAAAAAAGCCCTGGGTTTTGACCACAAACAAGGTAAACAGAATAACAAGCAAAAGGTGGGTGTGGCTGGATGACCACACTTCTGGCAACACGGGGGTGTGGCCTAATATGCTAATGAGTTCCTGCTGTTGGGTGTGGCCTATTATGCTAATGAGTTCCTGCTGGGCTTTTTCTACAAAAAGAGCCCTGCCGGGGACCACAGCTGGTCTCCGGACTGCAGAGATCAGTCCCCCCGAAGAAAATGGATGCTTTGGAGGGTGGACTCTGTGTGGTCCCTGTCCTTTCCAAGCGCCATCCTCAAATCTCCAGGAGGTTCCCAACCTGGATCCGGCAACCCTACCAATCTTGCCGGTTACGAAGTGTGCTTAGGCAAGCCACAGCCTCTCCATCTTGACCATCCATCTGCAACAGTGTGATAAGAACAGAGGTCTACCTGGCAGGGCTATCGGACAGATCATTCATTTATTTCATGACCATGACCTGAATGCCCAGGGAGACCCCTACAGGCGATAAGCGGATCTTTCTGATCGTCAAGCAAACTGCATGGGCAATGGGCCAGGCTCGTTTGCGCTACACCTTATAAACATTATTATTTCATTTCAGTGGAATTCTTTCTTATCTCAGGGCAGAAAGAATTTATTTTATTTATTTATTTATCAGATTTCTACTCCGCCCTCAGCTCAGGGCAGCTTACATTAAAAAACCAATAAGTTACATTAAAACATAAGTTACGATTAAAACAATTCTAAAACCATCATGAAGTGCTAGTAGTCATCGTCATGCGTTTAATGGCGGCAGCCATTATTCGGTGCTCTTAACTCACAGTCGGCCCGCAGTCTTCATTTTTAATTGTCCTTGCGGTGATTGATTTGGTAGACGTTCCAGGGATCCAGGAAGGGGCCGCCACCGAGAAAGCCCTGGTCCTGGTTATCAACAGCCTAGCCTCCTTAAGAGGGCCAGTCGGTTCTGAGCCCCTGATCACAGTGCTCTCTGGGAGACATGTGGGGAAAGGCGGTCCCCTGGGTATGTAGGTCCCTGACCATGTAGGGACCCTTCCATTCCAGATGTGCAGTTCTATAATTTTATGCTTTGGTGTAGTGGTTAAGTGTGCAGACTCTAATCTGGGAGAACTGGGTTTGATTCCCCACTCCTCCACTTGCAGCGGCTGGGTGACCTTGGGCAAGCCATAGTTCTGACAAGAGCTGTCCTTGAAAGGGCAGTTCTGGAAAGAGCTCTCTCAGCCCCACCTACCTCACAGGCTGTCTGTTGTGGGGAGGGGAAGGGAAAGGAGTTTGTGAGCCGATCTGAGACTCTGAGTGAAGGGCGGGTTATAAATCCAATCTCCTCCTCCTCCTCTTCTTTTTCTTCTTCTCCTCCCTCTCTTCCTCCTCCTCCTCTCTCTCTATATATATGCAATGCCTGTCAACTGAAGCTAGGATCCCCCTCACCCTCCCCCCCAAAATATCCCTGTTTCGTTTCTTGGCCTCCATTTCCCTCCCAGTAATCTTAGTGGTTATTTGTGATGATAGCAAGTATGGTATTTTCTGAAAGAAATATGATTTCCACATTGACAACATTCCTTTAAAAGCATCCCTCCGTCTGACAACCATCCCCCCCCCTTGTGTTAGTTTCGACAGTTACTTAACACAGTCTTCATTGTTCCCATATTTTCAGGGTTGTTTTTTTTAAAAGAAGCAACATATATTGGCATCACCATCGGCAAAGGGGTCCTATCTGCAGAGGCAGTGACAGACATTTAATTGTGTGATTTATCGTGTTTCTCCACCACAGCAAGCTTCCTCTACAGTTTGTACATCTATAAACGAACAAGCACAACATTTCCAGATTATCCCGATGAAACAGTTTGGCTTATGCATCATGCCTCCAAACTGACAAACGCCGTTTTAAAAAAGAAACAATTCTGATAGGCATGTCCTTATCTCTCTCAAAAATAATATGCCCTGCTTTATCGGTATCTTGGCGATGGAAGCAGAAAGCGATGATGTATGTGGAATAAACCAAAGTCTGGCTTCTTTCTTACTTCTCTTGCCTCTGAAAGGGAGACCCAAAGGAATTCTGGCTCGCCCCGGCCAAACATAAAGATGTCCATAAAGATAAAGGTGTTCACCTTGATCCAAAATTCTGGGCATGCAGCAGTATTTCCTCAGGTTGAGAATTCTGATCTGGGAAGAAAGGGATACACAGATGCGGCCTTGAAGGGCTTGAGACTAGCCTAAAGATCTCCCACTGTTACAGTTGCTCTCTCCGGACAACTGAGATCAATTCCTCTGGAGAAAATGGCTGCTTTGGAGGGTGGACTCCATGGTGTTACACCCTGCTGAGATCCCCTGGCGCACAGGGGGTATGTATTCCTTGTACTTTACCTCATGAACCACCACTGTCCGTTACCCTCTTTTCACTCTTCTTTCAGCAACCTGGATTGTGCGCACTTTCCCCCTTAGCATCCCTATCATCTGGTGCGACTTCTCAGTTCGTTGCCAAGCCATAGCAAAATATTCCTGCCTTTGGGGCCAAAGTGAAGTTTTCAATCCGCATCAAACTGACTACATCCCCCTTGTCTTGCAGAAACTGGACTGCATATACCCTGACAGCTTTTGACCGATTCCACAAAAGCAGTTGTTTCGCCCCTGTTCTCCTGTTTCCCCCGGTTGTACTGCTCAATTTCCCACTATGTGCCGCGGGCCCACATTTCCCCCCGCCTCTCCCCCCCCCATTCCCCCCGTGTCTTCTTGATCCTTATTTTTTAGGATCAAGAAGACGTTGGAAAAATCGGAGGGAGATGCGGGTCAAAATGCAGCGGCGCAGCAAATAGTGTGAAATTGAGCACAACCAGGGGAATTGAGAGAACGAGGGCGGAACAACTGCTTTTGCGGAATCAGTCTTTCTGTCTGAGCATATGGAATGTTTGTGAACATTCTACTCCATCATCACCGCCTCAGTTGCTCAACCTCAGAGGCTTCGGCAACATTATATAATGATCCCAGGATTACTTCTTTTTTCCCTTCTCAAGGGGAATGTTGTTTCCTGTCTGATTTACCAACCCTAAACTTTCTGATTCTGCAGATGGGGTAGTTTTACAAAAAAAAAAGACAGGAATGTTTACTCAAGGGGAATGTTGTTTCCTGTCTGATTCACCAACCTTAAACTTTCTGATTGTGCAGATGGGAGGTTTTTACAAAAAAAAAAAAAAAGACAGGAATGTTTGGACAAACCTTAAAACTTTACGCACCACAAATTTTCCCACCTGCTATGGAAAAAGATTCCAAAATAAAAGGTTCTGATTGGGTTCTACTGAAGATTGGGTTGTCAGACTCCCCGCTGGAGGTGAAGGGTCCCGTTGCCGGGTCCTGCCTAGCAACTGGTGGGGGATGGGGGGACTTACCAGGAGCAGGAGAGAGGCCCAGGCTATGTCGGTGGTGATGTCACTTCCAGTGTGTACCAGGAATGATGTCATCACATCAGAGACATTGCAGCGATGTTCTGGTATTTGGGCAAAAACTCTATGATAGAAGTCAATTTTACCATCGTATTTTTGCCCAAATGCCAGAGCGTCACTGTGAGGTCACCTCGTGATGATGTCATTTCTGGTACATGTCAGAAGTAACGTCACCGGTGAGGTAGCCTGGACCTCCCTCCTGTTCCTGGTAAGCCCCCCCCCATCCCCATCGCCAGGAGGGATCTTGCAGCCCTAAGTGGTTTCTGATTGCACATTTATTTAAATCAAAACTCATGTTAACTCATTACACTGGATTTGCGTACCTGTAAAATTACAGAAATTATCAAAATATGGCTCAAACATATTTATGCTTTTATCTCTGGGAGGGATAAAAAAACCAACTCAATGATCCACCCCAGGGATTCGTTTAATAGAGCTGAGTGATTTTTTTGTCTTCCGTTAATTAATCGGGATGGTCTCCATGGAATTTTGGCATTGTTCTTTTCACACAGGCAAAGCCAACACTTTCGAATGCTCGCTTCACTTCATTTCAGCAGAAAAAAACCAACTGCCTGTAGTCAATATGAATGCACAGCAGATATCAGTCTACAAAGCTCTGTGGGTGTTGCCCTGACCTGGATAGCCCAGGCAAGCCCGATCTCGTCAGATCTCGGAAGCTAAGCAGGGTCGACTCTGGCAAGTACTTGGATGAGAGACTTCCTTGCAATACCAGCAGGCAGGAGGACAGGAGAAGGCTTTATTCAGCCACCTCTCTGAATATCCTCCAAGCCCCCAGTAGGGGTCAGTCACCAGAGGTCGCCATGACTTCCAGGTGCACACACACACAAATACTCCCCCAAAAGCTCTGTGGGTGTACATATCTAAAGGATAAGCTCTCTCTGTGTGTACCAGCTCTGACCTGGATGGCCCAGACTAGCCAGATGCCATCAGATCTTGGAAGCTAAGCAGGGTTGCCCTGGCTAGTACACAGTAATGTATGGCTGGCGGGAGCTGGACCGTAAGGAAGGTCAAGCGCCGAAGAATAGATGCTTTCGAATTATGGTGCTGGAGAAGACTCTTGAGAGTCCCCTGGACTGCAAGGAGATCGACTCAGTCAATCCTAAAAGAAATGAACCCTGACTGTTCCTTGGAAGGCCAGATAATGAAACTGAAGCTCAGATACTTTGGCCACCAAATGAGAAGGGAGCAC
>NW_015161991.1:254122-260301 GCF_001447785.1 Gekko japonicus | reverse complement strand
AGAAGAAGAAGAAGAAGAAGAAGAAGAAGAAGAAGAAGAAGAAGAAGAAGAAGAAGAAGAAGAAGAAGAAGAAGAAGAAGAAGAAGAAGAAGAATGGCTGCCCACTCCAGGTTGGGAAATTCCTGGAGATTTGGGGGATGGAACCTGGGGAGGACAAGTCTGGGGAGAGGGGAGGAACATTAGCAGCATACGATGCCATAACAGTCCTTCCTCCAAAGCAGCCATTCTCTCCAGGGAAACTGATTTCTGTAGTTCCAGAATGGTGATTCTGGGAGATCTCCAGGTCCCACCCAGAGGTTGGCAAGCCTAATTTCATCCATTATTTATCCCTTATTTTAATGATCCCATTGCTGCTGCTGATGTTTGTGCCGTTTGCATTTTTACCCATAGAGTTTCCAGCGATTCCTAGAGCTACCCTTTTCCTGGAAGTGATGTAGTATTTTTGGTGATGTCACTCCCCGCCCCCCCTCCGCTGCTGCTCCACTATGGTGGATTTCTATCACATAAATATGCCTAATGTTGATCTCCGTGCACTGGACAAGTTTACCTGCCGGTTTCTGCAAAACAAAAACAAATCTCCACTTAAAACACAAGGAAAGGCCAAAGTGGCATTTTTCTGGGAAGCCGGCAACCTTTCCAGTTGGTTTCTCCCAACCTAGCATGGTGCAGTCTCTCAACCTAAAAATGTCACGGGGTTGCCGTGGTCAGAAATGAGATGGGAAGCCAGGGCTCGGGCATCATTTCTCTGTATTGCAAGATGGCAATACAGCTCCCACTCCCTAATCCCATTTTATCATACAGCCTCATAAATCACGAAGGGAAACCATTTCTATTTTATTCCCAGCGTGTTGCAAATAGGTCATTTCATTGTAATGGACTTGCAGACCAGTCCAGCTGCCTTTGTCCCTAGTAAAGTACCTGTTTTCCATCCTGAGCCTTAGCCTTGGGAGAAGATGTATGGACGCTGCCCTGAGCTCTCTGAGGTGCAAATGGAACCAACCAATCACCACAGCTACTGAGCACAGTCTGGGTTACCTGTAACCAGGGATCATTTCCTGCGGGAGCGCACAGGAGCGGAGCTCCGGCAGTAAGGAGCCCTGGGAGCGGGCACATGCAACAAGCCCCACCCCCTGCTCCCAGGAGCCCTCAGTTGGGCCACGAGGAGCAAGAAGCAGCCAGGTAAGTTGCAGAGCCCCTCCCGGCCCGCCTTCAGGTACAAGCTCTCCCTCCTCTTTGAGGGCAGATCTGCGGGTTCCCCCCCCCCTTCAATAGCTAGCAATCCAAAACAGTCCAGTGGAGCCTGAGCGGTGAGTGTTGCCTTCTGACACACTTCCGGTGATGTCAGGGGGTGTGACATATGCAAATAAGTTATACTAATAAGTTATGCTAATGAGCTCCTGCACCTCTTTTTCTACGAAATGACCCCTACCTGTAACCCCCCCTGACCTGGATGGCCCAGGCTAGTCTGATGTTGTCAGATCATCTCAGAACCTAACCAGGGTTGGCCAGGTTAGTGCTTGGATGGGAGACCGCCAAGGAAGTCCAGGGTAGCTGCGCAGAGGCTGGCAATGGAAAACCACCTCTGTTCCTCTCTTGCCTTGGAAACCTTACAGCAGAGCTGTCAAACTCATTTGTTACGAGGGCCGATTCTGACATAAATGTCACTCCGTCGGGCCGGGCCATGCATGCCATAAAATGTAATGCCAGGTACCAGAGATAGAAATGTTATATGGACACAGGCAAATCCAATTAATGATATTTTATATATTTTTACTCAAAATACAATGAAAAGCAATTGATTCCTAGCAGTGAAAGCAATTGATTTATGGGGGAGCCCCCAAAGGCCCCCCAAAATATATGTAATCCTTTGCAAGACTAGGGTTTTCCCAAGGGATACCATAAAAGTACCTTATACTTTTTTTGTATACAGTTTGGTGTAGTGGTTGAGTGCGTGGACTCTAATCTGGGAGAACCAGGTTTGATTCCCCACTCCTCCACTTGCACCTGGCTGGATGACCTTGGGCAAGCCATAGTTCTGTCAGAGGTGTTCTTGAAAAGAGCAGATTGTGTCAGAGCTCTCTCAGCCCCACCTACCTCACATGGTGTCTGTTGTGGGGAGGGGGAGGGAAAGGAGTTTGTAAGCCGTTCTGAGACACCTCTGGGTAGTGAAGGGCAGGGTATAAATCCAATCTCTTCTTATCTTCTTCTTCTTATATTTCCATATTTCCATACATACCATTTGTTTGCAGGCCAGGTAAGAGCCCTGGAAGGGCTGGTTCTAGCCTCTGGGCCTTATGTTTGACACCCCTGCCTTACAGGTTTGCCCTAAATCAGATGTGACTTGATGGCACTTTCCACCACCAGCTGTAACCACGTGAGCTGCTAGTCAACATGAGATTCCATCGAGGATTACGGTCCCATCTCAGCCATCTGTGAGAAGCGGGTGCAGCCTGTTAACCCTGAAAGGTCAAAGGCCACATACATGTAGTGCAGGTTAAGCTTTGAACAGGCTATTGTGTGACTGCTGGTAGCCTGAGCCTACCGGAGAACTGAGCACGTGGACATCCATGCTATCTTCACACCCAGCTTAGACTTGTCTGAAGAGCAGAAGATGCCACTGCCTTCCTACCAGGCGGGACTACTTCTGTAGATCACAAAGATCAGGGCTACCTGAAGCAGTAGTATGTATGTATGCAGGGCCGGGGTCAGCATACCCTAAGGTGGGGCAGCTGTCAGGGCCCAGTGCCATTGACCCCACCCATGGACCTTCCCTGCCTCCTGTCTGTATCTGTGCACCCACATGCCCAGAGTGATTGAGGAAGGGCATGTGAGTGGTGGCACAGTGGTGGTTAGGGTTGCCAGGTCCCAGGGGTCATTTCGTAGAAAAAGAGGTGCAGGAGCTCATTAGCATAACTCATTAGCATAACTTATTTGCATATTGCAAATCTGTCCTCGCAGAGGAGGGAGAGCTTGTACCTGAATAAGACTTGACCTTAAGGTATCACTGGACTGTTTTGGCCCGGAGGGCCGGAGGGAGCTCTGCAGCTTACCTGGCTGCTTCTTGCTCTGACTGAGGGCTGCTGGGAGCAGGGGGTGGGGCTTGTTGCATGTGCCCACCCCCTGGGCTCTTTACTGCTGGAGCTCTGCTCCTGTGCGCTCCTGCAGGAAATTACCCCTGCCAGGTCTCCTTGCTGTGCCAGTGGGGGGATTGGGGGGGGGGTGTTCTGGGGTATCCCTGATGTGATGTCATTGCCCACAAGTGATGTCATCATATCGGTGATGTCATGTGGTGACACTCTGGTTTGAGGGCAAAACTCTATGGTTTTAGGCCAAATTTACCATAGAATTTTGCCCTCAAACTAAAGCGTCCCATATGATATCCCAACGTGATGGTGGTGCTTCCAGATGACGTCATTGCATTGGGGACCTTGCACGGGGATATGGCTGTTTGGGGGTGGGGTTTCCCATGTTGGTCAGCTGGCCGGTGGTGGGCTGAACCCCTGAAAACCGGGGTAACCCCCAACAGGACCTGAAGACTGGCAACCTTAGTGGTGGCAATGGCAGCAGCACTCCCAGCTTCTTTCAGTGGCCCGTGCTGTCAGGGCATGAGGGTGCATGGGGTGCAGAGAACTGAGCATGGGGAGTGGGAGGGCTTACAAGCCAGAGAAGGATGCATGGGCAGATGGCAGTTGTGCAGGGAGTGGAAAGGAGGGTGTGAGGGGTCCCTGGTGGTGGACAGATGGGGTTCCCTAAGCACTGTCTGTCCAGGGCCCCCCAAAACCTGGAATTGGCTCAGTTGTATGCACCATCAAGTTGCAACCAACCTATAACAGCCCCAACAAGGGGTGTTCAAGGCAAGTAAGAAACAGCGGTGGTTTGCCGTTGCCTTCCTCTGCAGAGTCTTCTTGGGGGGGGGGGACCTCCAGGATCCCCGGCAATATTGACCTGGAGAAAAATGGCTTCCTGACCCCAAAGTGGTGATCAGCATTTCCCTGAGCCTGTAAAAAGGGGCCACAAGAACTAAGCACTGAGGCAACCCTTCCTGCCCTCCCTCTCATGATCTGCCTAAGTTCACAGAATCCGCTTTGCTGTCAGATGACCATCTAGCCTCTGTAAAAATCTCCAAAGAAGGAGAGCCCACCACCTCCTGAGGAAGACTGTTCTGCTGAGCAACTTTTTTCTCTAACTGCCAGGAAGTTCTTCCTAATGTTTAGCCGAAAACTCTTCTGATTTAATTTCAACCTGTTGGTTCTGGTCCGACCTTCTGGGGCAACAGAAAAAGCTCCACACCATCCTCGATATGACAGCCCTTCAAGTACTTGAAGATGGTGATCATATCAAGTTGTCTCCTTCCCAGGCTAAACATACCCAGCTCCCTCAACCTTCCCTCGTAGGACTTGGTCTCCAGACCCATCACCATCTTCGTTGCCCTTCTCTGGACACGTTCCAGTTTGCCTATACCCTTTTTAAGTTGTGGTGCCCCAAACTGAGCACAATACTCTAACCAGAGCAGAGTAAAGCGATACCATCACTTCATGCTATACTTCTGTTGATATAGCCCAAGATCATATTTGCCTTTTCACGTCGCTTTTGTCTATGCAGGTACCCTGTTTGCTAGCATAGCAGTTTTGGGTGGCCAAAGAGTTCTCCTCCTCCCGTTTTCACCAGTGGGAAAGCTGGCTGGATCCAACCCATGGATGCTCCATAAGCATCACTCTATACCCCTCAAAATAGGGATGGTCATGCAGGGCCAAGAGCTCACATTATATGTTTTCGAAGGCTTTCATGGCCGGAGTTCATTCGCTGTTGTAGATTTTCCGGGTTGTATGGCCATGGTCTTGGCATTGTAGGCCTTGACGTTTCACCAGCAGCTGTGACTGGCACCCTCAGAGGTATAACACAGAAAGATGGAGTACTCTCTGTGTCAGGTGAGAAGGAAAATGGTATATCTACTCAGCAAGGTGGGGCAGGGCTGGGTCATTATCTTGTAGGAGTTCCCCAGGCTGTGAACATGCTAATTGAGGAGCTTTTCTGAGGAGGTTCTTTTGTATATGGATTGTTTCCTGAGGAGGTTCTTTTGCATGTGGATTGGCTGTTGAAATTCTAATCTTATCTGTAGGGCTATTGTCAGATGTAGAGCCTTCCGTGAGCTTGCATTATACATGACATTATTGGGAGGCTGGACTATTCCAGCTCTGTTTGCCCCATAAATATATCAACTGGTCACCTTTTCAATAACACAAGCACTTATAAGAAAACATATAGAAACGACATAAGCCTAACACCATTCCTCGTGAGTTTTAAATTCTGTAGTGCAGTATTACATTTGGATCCAAAAATATGTACATTTTGGCTGAAGAACAAGAAAGGGAATCAAACGACTGAATGATTTCTTGGAACTAACCAAACAGGCGGAATGACGGGATTAAGATGAGATATTATTGCTGTTTATATTTCCTTCCTTTTATTAATATTAAGGTACGATTGCATGTTGTGATGGACGTGTCAAAGCAATAATGAGGCACAGCTGATCATTGTATTGCATTTTCACATAATCATACTTACCCAATGATATCGGTTTGAAAAAAAAAGAAGAAGAAGCATCTCATTTCTGACTCATGTAGGCTCTGTGCATCTAGGAAATACCGAACCCGGGAAGCATTAAGTGGATTTGGAAATATGTGTATATTCAGTTAATGATCCTTACAACTTTCTTCTTTCCGCTATAAAGGGTTTGCAAAACACGGGCGTCCTTCTCTGCCTAATGCAGAGCCAGTAGCCGGTGGAAAGCAAACTTTCCATAAAGCCTTCGACATCATATTTCCCATAAAGTCATGTTCTTTTCTGCCCAACGGAAGCCAGGCAGGAGTTCTACAGAACCTGGGTCACGCAGGAGTCCCTTCGGCATGGGGATTTCTCATGCTGCTCCAACAATCAGAGCAGGGCTGTAGATAGCAGGGGTGTGTGTGCACAGGGTTGCACCCCCTATCGAATCTGCAGCACCCCCTATCGAATCCCCACCCCAACCTCCCCCTTTAATACCTGTTACTTCAGTAATAGCTGTGCTGAGCCGTGCTGGCAAGAAGAAGAAGAAGAAGAAGAAGAAGAAGAAGAAGAAGAAGAAGAAGAAGAAGAAGAAGAAGAAGAAGAAGAAGAAGAAGAAGAAGAAGAAGGAGAAG
>NW_015161991.1:243556-253744 GCF_001447785.1 Gekko japonicus | reverse complement strand
AACTTGTGACTGACCCAAGGTCACACCAGCAGCTGCATGTGAAGGAGTGGTGGGGAATCAAACCCAGTTCTCCCAGATTAGAGTCCACGCACTTAACCACAACACTAAACTGGCATGACTAAACGAGGGCCGTAGCCGTGATTCCTTCCTTCCTCGGCCTGGCGACAGAGAGATAGAGAGGTCCTCCCTCCTTGCCCTTTCCCCGCTTCTTCCCTTAAACTCTTTAACCCGGGCCCGGTGGGCAGTCACCAGCTCCTCCTGTTCCCCCCTTCCTCAGCCCGCTTCCCTCCTCTCTCTCTTTCTCAGTATCCAAACAGACAGCACCAACAGACAGCATCGTGGCTTTCCTGACCAGAGTGGGCCCAGGAAACTGGATATAGCAAGGGGAGGAAAGGTTGCGACCTCATCTGGAATACTGTGTGCAATTCTGGTCACCACACCTTAAAAAGGATATTATAGCTTTGGAAAAAGTGCAGAAAAGAGCAACTCGAATGATAAAAGGGTTGGAACACTTTCCCTATGAGGAAAGGTTAAGGCGCTTAGGGCTCTTTAGCTTGGAGAAATGATGACTGAGGGGTGACATGATTGAGGTTTATAAGATTATGCATGGGAAAGAGCAGGTAGAGAAAGAGGTACTTTTCTCCCTTTCTCACAATACAAGAACTCGTGGGCACTCCATGAAATTGCTGAGCGGTCGGGTTAGAACGGATAAGAGGAAGTACTTCTTCACCCAAAGAGTGATTAACACTTGGAATTCAGTGCCACAGGAAGTGGTGGCGGCTACAAGCATGGACGGCTTCAAAAGGGAATTAGATAAGCATATGGAGCAGAGGTCCATCAGTGGCTATTAGCCACAAGGTATAGATAGGGACTCTGGGGCAAGTGATGCTCTGTCTTCTTGGTGCTTGGGGGGGTCAACAGTGGGAGGGCTTCTAATGTCCTGGCCCCACTGGTGGACCTCCTGATGGCACCTGGTATTTCTGGCCACTGTGTGACACAGAGTGTTGGACGGGATGGGCCTTTGGCCTGATCCAACATTGGCGTCTCTTATGTTCTTATGTTCTTATGAGGGGTGTTTGCAGGCTGACTGGGCCAGCTGGGAAACATGAGAAGGTGTGGCTATTCATGTCCCCAGGCCCGGGAGCTACTGCCGGGGCAATAAAGTCGAGACGAGGCCGTGGTCAGAACATTTAATGTAATTAAAACTGATTTCATTCCAGCCCCCTGCCCTGCCCTGCCCTGGATAGCCCAGTCTAGCCTGATCTCATCAGATCTCGGAAGCTAAGCAGGGTCGGCCTTGGCTAGTATTCGGAAGGGTGGCCTCTGAGGAATGCCAGGATCGTGACGCAGAAGCGGGCAACGGCAACAGTTGCCGCCCCCTCTCCCACAGCTGTCCAAGCCAAGATCCAGAGATGACCGCCCCCAGCCCCCAGGGGTGTCTTGAGTGCAGCCGGCATTGAAACAACTCCGATACCTTCATCTTGAGTGTCTTCCCAAGCGAGCCCAGGCATCAAGAGATCAGAGCGACTGCCGGAGTGCACTCTGATAAACACTGGTGGGTGGAATTATTCTGAAAGATTGTCAGGTAAGGAGCAATTTATTGAAGATGACTTATCATCAGCCAAGTTTCTGATATCCCAATTATCCTCTTCAAAAACAATGGCCTCGGTCAGCCCAACGCTAGAAAGCACTCGCACGGGGGAAGCTTTGTGAGACGACGCTAACCACCGGGCTGAACAGAAAGCGGAGTCTGACACACGCCCAGCGTACACACCTAGATGGCAACTGAGTCATGGAATATGCTGGTGTCAGAACTAGATTCTGCTTCAACTCTCCGGGATGGTGCTAGTTTTGACAGATCACCTCGGAAACAAGAGAGCTCTCGACATACCCACTGGCTTTCCTGCGCAAGCAATGGCACACGCAATAAGCAGCCATGCTCACGTGAACATGACACATGGGAGGAAGACGGGCATTGAAGATGCGGCAGCCACAGAGGTGACCCAAGTGGTTTGGCGCACAAGGAAGGAGAGAAAAATACTACCGCCACATACCTTTTTTGTTCGGTATCCTCAGGGCTTTTTTTGTGCTCATCCAGCCACACACACCTTTTGCTTCTTATTCTGTTTACCTTGTTTGTTGTCAAAACCCAGGGCCTTTTTTTTGTAGCAGGAACTCCTTTGCATGTGAGGCCACACACCCCTAATGTTGCCAATCTGCATGTTCTTATGGAGGCCTCGGCCTCTATGCCCTGTTGCTGGCCCTCCAGAGGAACTGGTTGGCCACTATGTAAGACAGGATGCTGGACTAGATGGACCAGTGTTCTGATCCAGCAGGGCTCTTCTTATGTTCTTATGGAGGCCTCGGCCTCTATGCCCTGTTGCTGGCCCTCCAGAGGAACTGGTTGGCCACTATGTAAGACAGGATGCTGGACTAGATGGACCACTGGTCCATCTTGTTATATTCATTTTTCAGCAACGATTGGCTATTTCCAGAGAGAGGTAGAAACTGTTTCCACAAAAGATGGATTGTGCAAATATTCACTTTTTTTCATTGCTTGGTGCTATTGGTTTCCCCCTTGCTACTCCTTCCGTGCCGTTTCCCTCCCACCTGGGATTTCATATTCCCACAGCATTACTTGCATGGATGATCCCATCCAATCAGGAAGCACATCGCAAATACGATGACCTTCTGATGCAACCTAGCCAACCCGATATTGCTTATCGGTTAACCTTCCTAATGGTACAGGAAGTCAGGTAGGAGAGCATGCCGCTTCCCAAACAAGCAAGAAAGTAAGCAATTGCTTTAAGAAATGTCAAAATGCTGTCAAACTTGTACACAAAACGCAGGGACTGTTGTGACTCAGCCCTGTTTTTTATATGAAATCTGCACCTGGAAATGTGGCCAGGTTAGCATATGAAAGAGTCAACAGTGGGCTGAGAAACCATTGATTCAACACAATTTTAGGTAGCTCCTTACAAATTAAACCAAACAACAGTGTCCAGCGGCCTTCAAGGCTCACAGGTTCTCAATCAGCTGGCAAAACACCGAATATCTAGGATCATGACCGCCACTGAGGCATCCACCAGTGAATTTCCTGGCACCCATTTTCTTCTCCAATGCAATCTCTTCCTTCAAGTGAGGAGCCTGGCATCTACCCACAGTTCTCTCTAAGCTGCGCTAGGGGGCGCTGGTGCACAACACTTCAGAGGCCAGCTCAGGGGATTTCTGCTTCAGCTCACAACCAAGCTTCCATTGGAAACAAAGGAAGATGGGAGAACCTCATTCTGGGGCCCATAGAGTTGGACCCCCTTTCTTAGCAGCACCACAATGCTGCCTTCATTGGCAGCGCCACAATGGCAGGTCAGCTAAGAAGGGAGAGGTATTGTAATGTCCCTATATAGATCTACGGTGCGGCCTCGTTTGGAATACTGTGTACAGTTCCGGTCCCCGTTTCTCCAAAAGGACATTGCTGAGCTGGAAAAGGTACAGAGGAGAGCAACCAAGATGATTAAGGGGTTGGAGCACCTCCCCTAGGAGGAAAGTGCTGAAGAGTCTAGGACTTTTCCATTTTAGAAAATAGTTCTAAAATTATGCATGGGGTAGAAAGAGTTGACAAAGAGATTTTTTTCCCTCCCTCTCCCAAAGACTAGAACTTGAGGGCATCCAATAATGCTGAGGGGCAGTAGGTTCAGGATGGACAAAAGGAAACACCACTTTACACAGAGAGTGACTCAGATGTGGGGTTCGCTGCCAGAGGATGTTGTGATGGCCACAGGAATGAACAGCTTTCAAAGGAGATTAGATAGATTCATAGATCAGGATGTCTATCAGTGGCTACTAGCCATGGCGACTGAGGGGAACCTCCACATTCAGAGGCACTAAGCCTCTGAATCCCAGAGCCAGGAGACCAAATCGGGGGAAGGCCTCGGCCTCTATGCCCTTTTGTTGGCTGTCCGGAGGAACTGATTGGCCACTGTGTGAGATAGGATGCTGGAGTAGATGGACCGTTGGTCTGATCCAGCAGGGCTCTTCTGATGTTCTTACAGGTAATGTGGGAAGGTTAACAAATGGAATCAGACCTGTTACGTTAGCCCAATGGTTCATCTGGTTCATTTTCTTGGTTCCCCCCCCCCATGAAGAAGAAGAGATTGGATTTATACCCCGCCCTTCACTCAGAGTCTCCCAGCAGCTCACAATCTCCTTTCCCTTCCCTTCCTCACAACAGACACCCTGTAATGTACTCAGCCATGGCCACATGCGCAGCCGTTGGGCCATGCGGTCAAGCTGAACAGCAGAGCTTCGCTCCACAGAGAACAGTAGGCAAGCGGATCCTAGCCCACACCTATCAGAGGTCCAGGTCCGCGGCCGAGAGCCTATGGGACTCTCGGCCACTGTAAATAGCCTATAGCAAAGAAGGGGTGTGTTTTGGTGGTGGGTTTTCTGGGCATATATACCAGCCTGCGAGCCGGCAGTCCTTGTCTTGTTCCTGCTCAATAAAAGTACTTGCTGAAATCACTCAACGTTCTCAGTACTTTTTACACCCTGTGAGGGAGGTGGGGCTGAGAGAGCTCTGAGAGAACTTGTGACTGACGCAAGGTCACACCAGCAGCTGCACGTGGAGGAGTGGGGGAATCAAACCCGGTTCTCCCAGATTAGAGTCCACCACTCCTAACCACGACACCAAACTACATCAACCAGATGTCCCTGGAAAGTTCATAAGCAGGATACTGATGCCCAAAACTCTTCCTAGGGTTACCAACATCCAGGAAGGGGCTAGAGTTTTCTCCGAATTTCAACTGATCTGCAAACTACAGAGATCAGTACCCCTGGAGAAAATGGCAGCTTTGGAAGGTGGGCTCTGTGGCGTCACATTCTTACTGAGCTCCCTCATCTATTCAAACTCCCCCCCTCCCCAGCCTCTGCCTACAAATCTCCAGGAATTTTCCATCCCAGAGTTGGCAACCCTACCCCCTCCTTTCTTGACCCTCTGCATTTGATTTAGAGGTTTACTGTCTCTGAACATGGAGGTTCCATTTAACCAGCATGGGTGACCGAATGACTCCGCTTTATTGAAATTTATGGGGAATTCTGAACCGGGAAAAGGCAAAAAAAGTAGACTTATGATGAAGAAGTTTAATTGGTTTCCCGAGGTACAATTCAGCTGAGAAAATTCTGTTCACAAAGGTTGATGAGACTGTCCCGGGGTATACAGTGAAATACAGAGTTCCGAGTATAATGGAAATTCTTGCATATTGTTGCAAGTCAGGGGTGGAATTTGATTCCTGTCCTCGTTGTCCCAGATACTAGATGGTTTCAGAGAAGCTAATGATTAACCTATTGGCCCAAATACACACAACTGGCCCAATATCTATGTCTGTCTGTCTGTCTATCTATTACAAATCCAGAGAAATTTCTGCCATCGTGGATAGATCCCAGTCTTCCCTCGTCCCACAACAACCTCAGACTGGTTCACACATATTGACCCATCACTCTATGCTCACAATGATGTGTGAAACAGCCAACAAAGACCGGGATGCAGCAAATATAACGGTCCCACCTGACTTGACCTCACAGCCAAATGCCTCCCACTGGAGGCAATTCACGCATTCAGCCCAAAGCCATTGAGCGATAAGCTGCCCAGAGATGAGATATTGAGCTGCAGAATGCATGTGTGAATTACCCATTGGTGATACCATCCACAACGGGAGTCACAGGCAATGTTCCCTCTAAGCTGTGGAATCTTGTGAGCAAAAATTATACTATGTGACCTACTGACATTAAAGCTGTGAGCAAGGATTTGGCTACTGCATAAATCAGTTCGCTTTGGGGCCATCCTTCCTGAGCTAAGACAAAAATGTGTGAGCCGGAGGCTAAAAAAACTGTGAGCTAGCTCACACTAACTCAGCTTAGAGGGAACACTGGACAGGTCTCATGCAGTTGGAAGCCTTCTCCAGGAAAAGGCCCCCACGGACCACAAGGATGCTTTGTTACATCCGTAGACTGTATCAATAACATAACTTCCTTGACAGGAGTTTCCTTTGACAATGCAAAACAGAGGATATATTCCCCCGAAGGACATTGAGATTGGCAGATAAGAACCTCCCGGTGGTTCCCGGCCCCAAAGATATCCAGCTGGCCTCGACCAGGGCCTTCTCAGCCTTGGCCCCAGCCTGGTGGAACTCTATGCCGAATGATATCCATCCCCCGTCTGATCTATTAAAGTTCCGCAGGGCATGCAAGGCAAAGATGTTCCGCCAGGCCTTTGGTGGAGGCCAGCGTCCGGTTCCTTTGCATCTTCCCGGCACCCTCCCCTTCCCCCCCACCATGAAAATCTGAATGCTAGACATGCCGTCTGTTTAAATATTTATGCTGAATGTTTTACTATTGGATTTTTGTAGCTTTAATTGGTTTTAAAACTGTACTGGATTTTATGTTGTTGTAAACCGCCCTGAGCAGTTAGGAAATTGAAATAAATAAATAGGGCTTGGAGCATTAAGTTTCTCTACAGGCAGCCATCAGGAAACTGTAAGAGGGCCGAACGCTGAAGAAAAGTACCATTCCAACTGACGTGATGAATGCCTATGATCTAAGGAGGGGGGGGAGGTCATATGGAGAGATAAGGACTCCCCACCACACCACCACTATACCCAATGAATCCTCAACTTAACTCAAGATTAGCCAACAGGTCTGAGTCAAACAGGGTAGTTATATCTCCTGGGATGCACAAGGCACCCTGCAAAAGCAGCGCTCCTTTAAATACCACGAGTCCCAACTTTGATGCCCACAGAACACTACATGCCAAGTCAAAACGACACATGTGGCAGCTCATGCGCTCTGTAGCTCTCCGGGCAGCTCTCTGCTGCATGCGAAATGGATGCCGTGACAGGTCACTGTTGATTTATACTGCACCACTTGCCCAGAATATGTAATTGCCAGCCTGGCCGGGCGTGGGGAGGTTCTGGCAAGCCGACGGGTCCCACTGGCTGGTTTCCACACCATAACAGGGAAGGGCAGGACGAAGAGGGAGGATCGGAAGGGAGAAAGGCTGGATTGTGAATTTTGGTTTTCTTTCTCTCCGGGTCAGACAAAAGATTCCTCAACATGCCCTATCTGACAAGCCTCCCCGATCCCAACTCTGTTGCACCGCAGACCCCATTCGAGATGATGAAGAAGAAGAAATTGAAGCCTCCCTTTGTATAGGCGCGGAATCAGACTCGAAGACATTCCGTCTTTTATCATGTGCTCCTCCAAACCGCAGAGCTCACTCATTCATGCTCAGGATGGCGCGTGCCTTCGACTACACACCGGTACCCACCCATCACACCATGCTTTCGGCAGCTCCCGCAGCTGGATTTGGACTTTGGATTTCTCAGAGCACCAGCATCTGGACACCGGAGAGACAATAGAAAAGCAGGAGCAGAGAAAGGAACATGACACAATTTATTTGGTGCCGAGCACTGGTTCCACCGGGAGAAGAAAAGTTTGTGGGCTTTCTTTGTGCAAATAAACCATTATCCCTCACATCTCCAGGGCCGCAAGTTGGCCCGGGGGGGGTGGGAGGACAAAGCTACATTGTGCTGCGGCTCTGTGAGCCCTTTGTTACCCGCCGACAAAGTCTGCAAAAGCCCGACTGAATGGGAACGTGGCCAAGCGGCCCAGCGGCTCCTCGGCCTTCTTAAGGGCACCTCCTACCGGCCTCGCCGTGAAGCAGACCTCCTCCTTTCTCCCCCAGCGGTCCCCAGCTAGGAGGCTGGAAAGAGAAAATCCCTCCTGGGAGATGGAAGCCGGGCCGAATGGGAAGCCCCTCCAAGAGCACCCGAACCAGCCTGGGTGAACCTCTGGCCAAGTCTGCCTGCAGGTGGAAACGCAGAGAAGGAGAAGACTTGGTCTACTCCTGACATGCCACCAAGAAAGATAAAGAAAGCAGCCATGCTCCCAGGAAGTTGGCGCAAGGGGGGGGGAGCCACAAAGGCAGTGGGAGAAAGAGGCGGAGAGCCAGCGCCTGGGAGGGAGAGAGGCCGATCGGAGCCCCAGCCTCCACAGCAAGGGAAGGCTGCCTGTGGTGACTTCCCTCGCCGCTCTCCAGCTCCTCCGCCAGCGCATTTCAAGCACAGCCTGCCACACCTGGCGCGCAGCACCCCAGCACTTTCCCCCAAGTGCTCGCCAGGTACACGCGCAGCAGCGCTCACGCCCATTCCTGTCTTCCCCAGGGCAAAGAAGCTTGCGAGTCAGAGACCCACCTCCCTCCTTCAAGCAGGGGAGAGGAAAGAGGCACCTCTTTCGTTGTCCCATTCCCTCCATCCCGTTCCCCCTGCAGGTGGAGACCACCGGATGCCCAGAGAAGGAGGCCAGCCCGCCTTTCAAAGGCGCCCTCTCGCAGTTCACCTGTTAGTCTCAGAGCATCCACCTAAAGCACCCCTAGTGGAGCTCCTTTCTTGGGTTCGGTCTTCCGACTATCCGCATTTCAGCTAGGGAAGTGAACGGTGTTCGGCTACGGTCAACTTTTGGTTCCCCGCAGCTTCCCAAAGGTTGGGTTTGCGCACATGAGTGAGCTGGGTTCTTCTCTGGAGTGTGTGTGTGTGTGGGGGGGGGTGTTTCCCGCATGCATTGTTCATCAATGGCTTGTAATGGAACCGGCGTGTGTAGTGTGTGTGGGGGGGAGTGTTGGATTTGATAGGAGCCTTCGGAGATGGCCGGCTCATTCAGTGCCCCCATTGATGGCCCTTTGCTTCGGAGAGCCGGGGAAGAAGCCATTCCGTTTCGCCTCCCACCCACCCCCTTCCCCAAATTCTACCCCCTCTAGCAAGGCATGGCTACTTTCTCCCCAAGACTTCCCAAGAGGGTGTGTTGGGGGGTGAAATCTCTCCTCTCCTTTCCTGCCACACACACACACCTCTCTCTGTGTCTCGCTCCATCTTTTCCATCCCCAGCTCTTCTCGCACCACACTGGAAACCTCGGCTCTCTCCGATCCCTCTCGCCCGGCCTTTCCCGTCCCCAATTCCACGCGCGATCGGCTGGGCCATTTTATTTTTTTATTAATTAGAAAAAAATGCCTCTGCCAAAGTAGTGTACACACACACACACACACATCCGCAATTGCAATTGCAAGCCGGCGAGTTGGCAGACGCGGCACCGACAGGCGAGGCTTCCCTTGCTGCAAAACTAAAGGGAATGGGTGCTCTCATGTGCAACATCAAGGGGTGGGGAGACAGCCCCCATCCCCCCCCAAAAAAACCCACAGCCACTCTTAAAGCCACAGAGCGATGAAGCTACAACCACCAAGCAGAGAAGAGCACCAACCATCCACCATCACCGTCGCCGCTTTCGACTCCAGGTCCCCTTCGACTAGAGGCTTCCAGCCCAAGACTGCGAAGGCAGAAGCTTCCGAAGGGGGCTTCAGCTCCCGGCCAGCCCAGCTGGCTCCCGGCCCCCCTACGCCGGTTCTCCCCCAACTCCTCCGACGCCCCTCTCCGACCCTGGCGAGAGACGCGCCGCCGCCGCCGCCGGCAGGGAATCAACAACGTGTCCGAGAATCGCCCCGACTCGGGAAAAAAAAGCAATCAAATAAAAGAATCGCGGCGGGAAAGAAAAGGGGGGAAAGCAATCAAATAAAGGAATCGCCCATCCGACTTACCGGTGACTTGAAGCTCCAGCGTGCCCAGGGAGACCCCGAAGAGCCAAAAAGCCAGCTTTGGTACCCAAACACATCCAAGGCTACTCTCCATAGTTCCACCCGCACACTTCCAAAGAGATCCGGGTCCGGATGGCCAGCGAAGAACAACAATAACCAAAAAAAATTTAAAAAAATTATCCCGCACTGTATCCCAACCGGGCTCTCCCGCTCCTCCTCCTCCTCCCTTGGGCTCCTGGGGTTTCCTCGGTGCTTCCCCCCCGGCTGAGAAGGTCGGAGTGGGTCGGAGGGGGGAGGAAAAAGTTACATTCAGTTCCGAAGCCAAAAAAAGAAGAAGAAGAAAAAAATAAATATTAGACCACTAACTCCGGGGGTGAAAGGGGGGAAGGGGTTCCCTCGGCTGCAAATCCATCCATAGGGGAGGCGTCGGGGGAAAAAAACCAATCCTGCAAAAAATGTAAAAAATAAAAATTGAATAGCAAGCCAGGAGGCGTCAAAGGGAAGGCGTCTGTTCCATCTCCGCTGGGGTCCAAAGTGAGACCAAGACCAGAAT
>NW_015161991.1:242432-243461 GCF_001447785.1 Gekko japonicus | reverse complement strand
GGGGGGGGGTGAGAGAGAGGGGGGGGGGGGAGGGGGAGAGAGAGCGAGAGAGAGAGAGAGAAAAAAGGGGATGCGAAGGTCTCACTTGTTACTGGTCCAGCAGCCGGCGAGAAGAGGCGAGAGTTCGGGCTGGAACGTCCATTGATCCGACAGCGGCGGCGGCGGCGGGCTGGGAGGGAAAACGCGGAGAGCGGAGAAGGCGAGAGGCAGCCGCGGGATCGGGGGGAAGAGAAAAGAGTCGGCCGGGGAGAGGGAGGGAAGGGAGGAGGGAGAGAGACCGAGAGAAGAACTGCTTGGCTTTCAGCCGCCGTCTCCGCCGAGCCGGGCGATGGATGAGCGGGGGCGCCCTCTGTAGGCCAAGCAGGGGAAAGACGCCCGCCGCGCCACCTGCGACTCACTCCGGCGGACGCCTTCGCGCTTGGGCGCTGGGAAACTTCCCGACGGTTTCGGCGGCTGGTTTCGGAGGAGAGAGGTGCCCGGTCTGCGGAGAGAGAACGAGGGGCTTCGGGGAGACCGAATGCCTTGATAGCGAACACAGGTTCGATCCAGTGTTTCCCTCTAAGCTGAGTTAGTGTGAGCTATCTGACAGTTTTTTTAGCCTCCAGCTCACAGATTTTTGTCTCCGCTCAGGAAGGAGGGCTCCGGAGCACTGTTCCCTCTAAGCTGAGCTAGGGTGAGCTAGCCCACAGGTTTTTAGCCTCCGGCTCACACATTTGTGTCTTAGCTCAGGAAGGATGGCTCCAGAGCAAACTAATTTATGTGGCAGCCAAATTGCTCGCTCACAACTTCAATGCCAGCGGCTCACAAAGTAAAATTTTTTCCTCACAGGACTCCACAGCTTAGAGGGAACATTGCTTCAGAGCAGACCAGTTTATGCAGTAGCCGAATCGCCTGCTCACAACTTTAATACCAGTGGCTCACAAATTAGAATGTTTGCTCACAGGACTCCATGGCTTAGAGGGACCATTGGTTCAGTCTGAGCCCAGTAGCAACTTGGAGGCCAGCCAGAGACTCTAAGGGGCTGTGGGG
>NW_015161991.1:232574-241891 GCF_001447785.1 Gekko japonicus | reverse complement strand
GAAACTGTTCCTTTTCCAAGAACAGCTCTGACAGAAGTATGGCTTGCCCAAGGTCATCCAGCAGGTGCAAGTGGAGGAGTGGGGAATCAAACCCGGTTCTCCCAGATTGGAGTCCGTGCACTTAACCACTACACCAAACTGGCTTTCAAGGTATAAGCTTTGTGTGCTAGCACTCTTCTTCACATATTGTGCATCTGAGACACTGTATCGGAAGAAGTGTGCTTGCCCACAAAGGTTTATACCTTGAATGAAACTTTGTTGGTCTTAAAGGTGCCACTGGACTCCAACTTTGTACTTTGTACCAGTTGAGGAAGTTCTTCTTCACTGAATCTGAAGAAGTATGCTTGTACATGAAAGCTCATACCTTATAAGTTGCGGAAGAGACTGGACGAGAAGAAGTGAAGGCTGAAGGACTCTGAAAAATTTTGAATTGAGATGCTTTGGGGCATTTCCTGATATCACTTAAATTTAAGATGTGGGAAAAGTTAACAGACTATGTGACTCAGTTTGTAATGAGATTACTATGATTAAAACTAGATGTGTATTTAAGATGATTAGAAGATCTCCTCTCTTGGGTTTTTAGTAAAGGTAAAGGTAAAGGTTCCCTTGCTCGAAAGCCAGTCGAATCCGACTCTAGGGTTGCGGTGCTCATCTCCGTTTCAAAGCCGAAGAGCCAGCACTGTCCGAAGACGTTTCCGTGGTCATGTGGCCGGCATGACTAAACGCCAAGGCGCACGGAACACTGTTACCTTCCCACTGAAGTGGTACCTATTTATCTACTTGCAATTTCTTGCTTTCGAACTGCTAGGTTGGCAGGAGCTGGAACTAGAGACAGGAGCTCACCCTGTCTTGCGGCACCCGGGTCTTGAACCGCTGAACTACTGACCTTCCACAGCCTGCAGTTTAGCGTCTTAACCACTTGAGCCACCGCAGCTCCGGGGTATCTTTTCTTTATCCCCCTTAAATGTAGTCCCCTTCCTTATTTCTGTTATAGTTTGTAGTTTTAATACAAATGCAATTAAAAAATTCCCTATTGGGGAGGGGGGAAAAAAAGAAAGATTCTTTATCCCCCTTAAATGTAGTCCCCTTCCTTATTTCTGTTATAGTTTGTAGTTTTAATACAAATGCAATTAAAAAATTCCCTATTGGGGAGGGGGGAAAAAAAGAAAGAAAGAAAGCTCATACCTTGAATAAAACTTTGCTGACCTTAAAGGTGCTACTGGACGCAAACTTTGATCTGCTTAGCTTCCAAGATCTGATGAGATCGGGCTAGCCTGAGCCATCCAGCTCAGGAATTCCAGTTGCCACTGGACACAGAGCGAACTGTTCTGCTGCAGGACAACGTTCGATTCCAGTGGCACCTTTAAAGACCAACACGTTTTATTCAAGGCATAAGCTTTCGTGTACGCAGACCCTTCTTCAGGTACAATGAAGTGGAAACTACCAGTCCATGCATAAGTAGAGAGTGAGCAATAAATTGGCATACAGCATAAAGAAGATATTGAACAGATTCAAGTTACCATTTGTTTGGGTTTAATTCTGGGGGGAACACAGTGAAGGAAATCAATATGGCAAAATGGGTGACCAATGGGCAGATGTATCCTTAATTGTGGAATGCGAGAGTGATTAAGTGAGATGACAGGCCTTCAAGGAAGACTTTGCAGAGGAGGGCAAATCTCCTCTGCTTCATCAATTGCTGCATGACCTGGATAGCCCAGGCTAGACCAGACCCGTCACATCTTGGAAGCTAAGCAGGGTCAGCCGTGGCTAGTATTTGGAAGGGTGACCTCCAAGGAATACCAGGGTTGTGGCGTAGAGGCAGGCAATGGCAAACCACCTCTGAAACGTTTCTTGACTTTTTTTTTTTAAAAAAAGCTCACCATCTAGGGGTGCATAATGTTAAAGAGCTAGAACTTCCAGCTGCCAGACAAACTTAAGATCTCCTGGCTATTCTACACACAATGCCGTAGGATAATTAATTAATTAACTTGCCTTAAAAACCCTCTGGGGTTGCCATAAATTGGCTGCAACTTGATGGCACTTTGCACACACAGGGATAGGCCTGCCCCTTTTCCTTCAAAATGCATGCATGCTTTGGTGCTCTGAAGAAGACCATGGCTCAGTAGGAGAGTGTGTCCTTTGGCATGCACAAGGCCCCAGTTAAAATGATGGAGCAGCGGGTGATTGGAAAGATCTCAGCCTGAGATTTATTTGAACTTCTACCCTGCCCTCTCAGCCAGAGCCTGCTCAAGGTGGCTTACATTAAACAGATAATTACATTCAAAACATAAGCTATGATTAAAACAGTTCTAAAACCATAATAAAGTGCTAGTAATGGTTGCTATCCATGAACGGTAGCAGCCATCATTCACATTTGTCAGCTCACAGTGTTCGTTTTGGTTGTTCTTGCAGTACTTGCTGTTCTTTAGGCCGTTGGTGGTGGTTTCCGGAATCCAGGGCCCTCTCCCATTCAACCATCTGATGTTCTTCATTGGTGGTGGCAGTGGCTCCCTAGCAGAAGAGCTCCATTTTACAGGCCCTGCGGAACAGTAGAAGGTCCCGCAGGGCCCTGATCTCCTCCGGGAGCTCATTTCACCAGGTTGGGGCCACCACATCTCTTACCTGGATAATCCTATGGGAATCACCATAAGTTGGCAGTGAGTTGATGGCACATTCCACCACCATGAATTAATGACCTCCAAAACGTCTCCTTGTTAACAGCCTTGCTCGGGTCTTGCAAACCGGAGGCCGTGGCTACCTGGATTGAGTCAATCCCACTCATTTTGTCTCTTCCACTTTTTGTACCGTCTTGAACCTTACCTAGTATTATTGTCTTTCCCAGTGAGGCTTTCCTCACTGTTAGATGCCTACCTAAATTTGAAGAAAACCCTCATAACTGACCAGTACTAACGGAGAACAGCGTCATATTCCAGCCTTCAGAAGAGTATTTGGAGTGAAAGTTAAAAACATAAGAAGAGCCCTGCTGGATCAGACCAATAGTCCATCTAGTCCAGCATCCTGTCTCAGACAGTGGCCAACCAGACCCTCTGGAGGGCCAACAACTTGGCAGTCCATCCAGTTGAGCATCTTGTCTCACACAGTGGCCAACCAGCTCCTCTGGATGGCCAGCAACAGGGCATAGAGTCCAAGGCCTCCATAAGAACATAAGAAGAGCCCTGCTGGATCAGACCAGTGGTCCATCTAGTCCAATACCCTGTCTCACACAGTGGCCAACCAGTTCCTCTGGATGGCCAGCAACAGGGCATAGAGTCCAAGGCCTCCATAAGAACATAAGAAGAGCCCTGCTGGATCAGACTAGTGGTCCATCTAGTCCAATATCCTGTCTCACACAGTGGCCAATCAGTTCCCTTGGATGACCAACAACAGGGCATAGAGGCCAAGGCCTCCATAAGAACCTAAGAAGAGCCCTGCTGGATCTGACAATAGTCCATCTACTCCAGCATCCTGTCTCACACAGTGGCCAACCAGTTCCTCTGGAGAGTCAGCAACTTGGGCACAGAGGAGCTGAGGCCTTCCCCTGATGTTGCCTCCTGGCTCTGGGATTCAAAGATGTAGTGCCTCTGAATGTGGAGGTTTCCCTGAATCATCAAGGCTAGTATCTACTGATAGACTTATCCTCCATGAATCTATCTAATCCCCCTTTAAAGCTGTTTCCTCCTGTGGCCATCACGACATCATCTGGCAGCGAATCCCACATTTTAATCACTGTCTGTGTAAAGTAGTATTTCCTTTTGTCCATCCTGAATCTACTGCCCATTGGCTTCACCGGATTTTTTTTTTTTTAATATCCCTAAGAATGGGAGAAAAGGAAACCTGGCTACGCCAAGCTGTTAGCCTCAGCTCACCTCTTTCTTGGTATGCATTCCAATGTTCTGGAATGAGTGCCTTCCTCTTGGAAACATTGGTGAGTGCTCCGGGGAGGCCAGCGCTGGCATCCATGGAAGTGTCTTCGGCAGCGGGGAGAGAAATGAGTTTCTACAGGAGCTGGGATCACATGCTTTACTTTCCACATCGCTTATCCATTAGCTAACATCCCTTTTGTATGACCTGGTTTTTTTAATCTGAGTAAATATTCTTTTGGAATGTTATTTCCCCTGGAACGGTACATTTTGTATCTGATTGCAGAAAGAAAAGAAAGAAAGGAAGGAAGGAAGGAAGGAAGGAAGGAAGGAAGGAGGGAAGGAAGGAAGGAAGGAAGGAAGGAAGGAAGGAAGATAAAGAAAGAAAGAAAGAAAGAAAGAAAAGCTCTGGCACCATCTATGAGCTGGGTTACCAGTTATGGGTTGGGAAATACCTGGAGATTTGGGGGGTGGAGGCTGAGGAGGGCAGGGTTTGGGGAGGGGAGGGACTTCGACAGGGTCGCCCGGGGACCAGTTGTCATCCCAAGAGTTTTCCAGCTACCAGCTAGAGATTGGCGACCCTAATCCATGTGTGTGGTGCTTTACAGAGCAAAACCAGCCCCAAACATTGGTCCCTGCCCCCAAGGAGCCTACAGTCTACATTTTTGAACTGTGGGGAAGATAACACTGGAGGAGGGGGGAAAGGAGAAGGGTGTACTTGGGAGAGATGCACGCCGGCACAAAGATATATGCGGCATTTCAGTTCCGATCTATTTATTCAGTCAACATGTCGACTTATTTGCATTTTTATTTGTTTGATTTATTGATCACATTTCTCAGCTGTGCTCTCTACCCACAAACACTCGAGGTGACAACCGTCAGCTTCCAATGAGACTACTCAAACCTCCTAAAGGGTTATCAGTCCAAACACTTAAGAACAGAATATCCAGAAGGAAGAAAATGTTTGCAATAGACAGAGATAGATAGATAGATAGATAGATAGATAGATAGATAGATAGATAGATAGATAGACAGACAGACAGACAGACAGACAGACAGACAGACAGACAGACCGACAGACAGACAGACAGACAGACAGACAGACAGACAGACAGATAGACAGATAGATAGAACCACTATCGACATTAAACTATTATGTGATCCAGAAACTGCAGCTATATTTAACCAGTTGGGACCATTCATTTGCAAATGCCTTCTTGAGCAGCAATTTTTACACCCAACCCTGGAATGTTCAGGCTGGATTCCTCCACTCCTATCTGCTCTACCATTAGTAAGAAGCTGATGGCCAAAAAGTCAACATTTAAGAGGTGAAAATGTTCTTCTCCCTCCCATGCTAGCTAAACGGAACCTCCATATTCAGAGGCACTTTATCTCTCTGTTTCAAATGCTGGGGGCAAACAAGGAGGAAGATCATGGGCCTGCTTCCCAGAGGTATGTGGCTGGCTATTGCTGGAAACAGATGATAATTAGTAGTAGTAGTAGTAGTTGTTGTTGTTGTTGTCATTGTAGTAGTACCACCACCACCACCACCACCACTAATCATCATCATCATCATCATCATCATCATCATCATCATCATCATCATCTGTATTACTACCACCACCACACTAACAACAACAATAATCTGTACCACTACTGCTACCACCACCACCAAAATAATAACAATATCAATAATTATGATTTGTACTACTACCACCACCACCACCACCAATCATCATCATCATCTGTACGACAGCTACTACCACTAATAATAATAATATCAATAACAATAATAATCTATACTACCACCACCACCAATTATAATGATGATAATAACAACAACAATAAGTACTACTACTACTACCACCAATAATAATAATCTGTACTACTACTATTACTACCACCAACACCACTAATAACTATTATTGTTATTGTTATCTGTACTAGTACTACTACTGCCACCACCACCACTACTGATACTACTACTAAAATATTGTATGCCACCCTTCCACCCAGCAGGGTCCCCAAGGCAGCAAACATAAAAGCATTAAAACATTTGAACAATTAAAACAGCGTTTTCAATGGTAAACTAATTCTATTCAAAGACATGAACAACATCAGAACAAGGGAGGGTATGCCAAGTGAAACAAAAAAGTCTTTACCTGCTGGTGGGAAACACCTACAGAGGGGGGCAGACGAATGTCCCTGTGGAGGGAGTTCCAAAGTTTTGGTATGGGATTAGATGGCCCCTTGGTCTGATCCAGCCTAGACTTCTTGTGTTCTTATGCTATTTTGGCACAATAGCGTCTTTGAGACTTGGGATGTCAAGGAAAGACTCTTGTGTATCCAAAACACCCGGAACCCTTGAAATGTTGATATGCATCTTGTCTGCTCTTTTCAAATAGTGCTAGGAAAATGTCATGCCACTCAAATCTTGCAGCAATCATTTCAGTTTTATTTGTATATGTTAGCTCCAAATTGTGAACTACAGGCTTATGTGAAGGTCAAATGGAAGAGGAACCCAAACAAATGAAACCAAACTCTGACAAAATGGCTGCCACGGTGGGCTTGACAATTGGACTGAGCACTTCTAGATCCAATCAGTCGCACCCACCACAGTTGGCACCGAGTGGTCCACCAACACAATCTCTTTCTTCATTGTGCCAGTGAGTGATTGTTGACACACAATGGCATTTATCCTTTGACAATCTTTCATTTGATGGCCTAGTTGCCCTGCTGTGGTCACCTGATCTTTGACTTCATTTGACAGTGAGCATGAAATATCTTCATCACCGAGTAACTCCAGCTACCAATATTCAAAGAGGTATCGTTGGGGTGTTCCAACTTCTCTTGAACTCCATTTATTTGATCTGCTTCCGTGCCTGTTGGCCTATCCAAGAGAGTCTGAACTATACCCAAACTATGCCAAGGACCATCAGATACATTGTGTGTGGTTCTGGTGGTCTACACAATATATGTGTTTGATTTGGAACTCACTTTTAGGGATGGGTAGGAACTAGCTGATGAACTACAGTTCGTCACGGATTTGGGTTGTTTGCAAAGCGATGTTCACGAACTGAAGAACCGCCACAAGCGTCTACAAATTTTGATTCCGTTTGTGGCAGTTTGTGCAGAGCAGAAAGCAGGGGCTTAACCCTGCTGTCTGCTCTTCACAAAAAAACAACAACAGTTGAGCAGCAGGGAGCTCCCAGCTCCTCAGCTATTTGATTTAAATGGCTCAGAGCCATTTAAACCACCACTCCACTGTTTGGAAAGCCCTGCCTTCTGCTCCCTGCAAAAAGCCACAGGGAGCAGAAAGCAGGGGTTTAAACTTTAAATCGCTCACAAACCAATGCAAACTGGTTTGGTTCAGGGACTGGTGTATCGGTTCATGGTTCAATGCGTGGTTCAGTTCATGGTTCAGTTCATGGTTCATGGATGTGGTTCATGGATGTGGATTGTGGCCATCCCTACTCACTTTTTTGCATGCATATATATATGTGTCAAGCCCACCCTGGGCTCCGAGGGCGGACCCTCCCATGGCTGTGACATCTCAAGGTGGGGGAGGTCCAACGGCTCTGGGAGACGAGGCTTGTAATGAAGAGGGGGAGTGTTGGGGCCTCAGATGGGTGGGGGACGGAGTTGAACGCCTCTCTTCAAGTCCCTCTACCTCCGTGCTTTGGTTCCCCAGCCTCTCAGTGTCCTCCCTGGACTCCTTCTCTCTCTGCCAGTGTCAGGTAGTTCCAAGCATGTACTTTCTCCCCGGCCCCCTTCGCTTCCCTCTCATTTATACCCAGCTCCCTCGCTCAGCGCCGTCTCCCATCCCCGCCTCCCTCTCATTCCTCCCAGCCCCGCCCCCCTTGATAAGCTCCGACTCCTTCCCTGCGGCCAAGGTGTGGTCATAGCCGGCCCTAGCATGTAGGGTTTCATGAGGTCGTGGGGCTGCCGTCAGCCTCTCCCCAGTGCTGTCGGCCTCTCCTGCTGCTCCCCGCGGCTCTGTGCTCCGTAGTCGGGCGGGGTCAGACCGTTGTGTCCTGGCTGTGCTGATGGGGCTCGGCGAGGTGGGGTGGGGTCTTCTCGGTCTGCCGATTCCCTGGGTGAGTTGGTGGTCATTGGGGTCTTTGGGGGGGTGTGGGTTAAGTCCCGGGATCCCTGAACCGGAACTATATATATATATATACACACATACATTTGGAATATGAAGGTTGTATATTGAAATTCAAAAGCTTTAGACTCCTTGGCATCTCTTGATTGAAGTCTACCAAGCATTTAAAAAAATGAAATCTCAGACTGTCAATTATTGCATGCTAATTAAAATTACATGTTATCTATCAAATGCTCTCAGATACTAAGAAAACCTGCATATTATCACCTTGGAGAAGGCACGACATAAACTCTCACCATAATTTGTGGGATAAGCGGATTGTAGTGTATTTTTCATTCTCAGTCCCTTTGGAATAGTGTTAAGTCTTCTGCATTCGATGAGATAGGTCTGTTTGTACCTGTGGAAATTTCTTCACAAGGTTGATGGATTTCCATCCTACACCTCTCAATGTGGTGCCTTCCACGGAGATAGATCAAGATGGGAAGCCGTGTTAGTCTGTCTGGAGCAGCAGAAAAGAGTGAGAGTCCAGTAGCACCTTAAAGACTAACAAAATTTGTGTTGTGCTTTTGGGAGTCACTGCTCCCTTCTTCAGATAATGGAAGAATCTGAAGACATGAGCAGAGACTCACGAAAGCTCCTTCACTGCCACAAATTTTGCTAGTCTTTAAGGTGCTACTGGACTCTTGCTGCATTCTACTGCTACAGATAGACTAACACACGGCTACCCATCTTGATCTATCTGCATATTATCAAGTGCTGTGAGATATTTTAAAAATAGTGTCCCATGTTAATGACCTCATAGGGGCATATGCTAAATCCCTGTGCATGCTAGCCAGGTGGTAGTGTCAAATATACTATTATTTCTCATTACAAACCCCATGGTCCCATGCCTACCAACAGGGCAGCAATTACCATGGTCGCTACACAGAATCAGGCAATGGTAAACCACCTCTCAATGTCTCTTGCCTTGAAAACCCTATGGGTGGGACGTTAGCTGTGAGATCTCATCAGATCTCGGAATCTAAGCAGGCTTGGCCCTGGTCACTATTTGGGTGAGAGACCACCAAGGAGACCACCAAGGCCCTGGTCACTATTTGGGTGAGAGACCACAGGAGGTGGTGGCTACAAGCATGGACAGCTTCAAGAGGGAATTAGATAGGCATATGGAGCAGAGGTCCATCAGTGGCTATTAGCCACAAGGTATAGATAGGGACTCTGGGGCAAGTGATGCTCTGTCTTCTTGGTGCTCGGGGGGGTCAACAGTGGGAGGGCTTCTAGAGGCCAAATCCTCCTGGTGGACCTCCTGATGGCACCTGGTATTTCTGGCCACTGTGTGACACAGAGTGTTGGAC
>NW_015161991.1:205433-231232 GCF_001447785.1 Gekko japonicus | reverse complement strand
GCTTGGGGGGGTCAACAGTGGGAGGGCTTCTAATGTCCTGGCCCCACTGGTGGACCTCCTGATGGCACTGGTATTTCTGGCCCCTGTGTGATACAGAGTGTTGGACTGGATGGGCCTTAGGCCTGATCCAACATTGGCATCTCTTATGTTCTTATGACTTCCTGATGGCACCTGGGTTTTGGCCACTGTGTGTCATAGAGTGTTGGACTGGATGGGCCCTTGGCCTAATCCCATATGGCTTCTCTGATGTTCTTGTGTTCTCCCCAATGTTGGTGACCCCATCCCCAATGTGCCTGATTTCTCCCTTTCTCACAATACAAGAACTCGTGGGCACTCCATGAAATTGCTGAGCGGTCGGGTTAGAACGGATAAGAGGAAGTACTTCTTCACCCAGAGAGTGATTAACACTTGGAATTCACTGCCACAGGAAGTGGTGGCGGCTACAAGCATGGACAGCTTCAAAAGGGAAGTAGATAAGCATATGGAGCAGAGGTCCATCAGTGGCTATTAGCCACAAGGAATAGATAGGGACTCTGGGGCAAGTGATGCTCTGTCATCTTGGTGCTTGGGGGGGGGCAATAGTGGGAGGGCTCCTAGTGTCCTGGCCCCACTGCTAGACCTCCTGATGGCACCTGGTATTTTTTTGCCGCTGTGTGACAGAGGACTAGATGGGCCATTGGCCTGATCCAACATTGGCTTCTCTTATGTTCTTAAGGAAGTCCAGGGTCGCTACACAGAGGCAGGCAATGACAAACCACCTCTGAACGTCTCTTTTCTTGAAAATCCTACAGGGTCACATTAAGTCAGCTGTGGCTTGATAGCAAACAAAAACAAAATCAATGGTAAGGCAGTGATTCTTAACAGGGGTCATACATGATGGGTTTTTGAAATTGTTCTTTGCCTCATTTAAAGAAGGGGCTGTGTGGCTCAGTGGTAGAGCATCTGCTTTGCATGCAGAAGGTCCCGAGTCTGGCCCGTAGCTAGGGTGGGGGCTACTGGGGGCTCAGCCCCCTTCCTTAAAGGGACCCCACTTCTTAAAGCTTCTCCCCCACTTCCCCCCAAAAGCATTTAAAGCTTTTGAGAAGAAGCATGTGTGTGTGTGATTTAAATGCTTTTGAGAAGAAGCAGGGGGGGTGCACGCCCCTTTCCCTCCCTCCTGCAAGATTTAAAGGGCCCTCCAGCTGATCGGTGGGCCACGCGCTCCATGCCAATCAGCTGAAGGGCCCTTTAAATCCTGCAGGAGGGGAGGGAGAGGGGAGCGCGGCACTCCCCTTCATTATGGCAAATCATGGCAACCCCACCAGGCCCACCAGGAAAAAAAAATCACCCCACAAGCTTCATAATCCTGGCTACGGGCCTGTCCCTGGCATCTCCAATTGAACGGATCAGGTAGGAGGGGACATGAAAGACCCCAGCCTGAGACCCTGGAGAGCAGCTGCCAGTCTGAGTAGACAATACTGACCTTGATGGACCAAGGGCCTGAGTCGTTATACAGCAACTTCATGTGTGTTCATTAGGGTTGCCATGTCCTACCAGTTGCTGCAGCGGGGGACTCCCGGGTCGTTCCTGGAGTGCGCACGCACGAAGCGCACACGTGCCGCAACCACGTCACCTGGAAGTGACTCGATCACGCTGGGCATGCTGGGGGCGGGGCCACGACCATCCGAGGGAAAACTATAGAGTTTTCCCTCGATGACTGTGGCCCCGCCCCCAGCGTGCCCAGCGTGGTCGCGTCACTTCCAGGTGATGTGCATGTCACATACTTTGGGGGTGGGGTTTCCCCCCAGGGCCCGATCCGCCGGCAGCGGGGAACGGGCCTCTGGGGCGGGGGTTTCCCTGCCCCCTGGGGGGACTTGGCAAGCCTAGTGTTCATGTGTACACTGTCTTTTGGCTCCAAATGGAATCCCACCCCCCCAAGCTTACCTCATCCCCCTCTCACAGACATGTGAAGCTGCCCTATCGTGAATTAGAACACCAGTCCATTGAGGTCTACTCAGCGTGGCCGAGGTCTCTCATATCACCTACTGCCTGGCCCTTTGGAGAGGCCGGGGATTGAGCCTGGGACCTCCTGCATGCTGAGCAGATGCTCTGCCGCTGAGCCACAGCCCCTCTTCCGTTCTTGAAACTGTGGAGGGCCTTTAGAACTCCCTGGGGCAAATGCAACTGGGATTCCCCAGTTGCACCAGGTTCTGACAGCCACGGGAGGTGAACTGTTTTATACTGCACACCCCCAGCCCGTGAATTAAAATCTCAGATCCTAGATTGCTCCCTTGGGCCTGTAAAAAACATGGTACACAGCAAATAAGAATCCAGCCTGGCATTAAGGGATTGGCTGATGGCCATTAGACACGAGGGGCTCGTTGCACGTATGCCTGGGATTTGCGCATTGTATGCTTGCATCGTAAGCACACCTATATAAATAACCTGCCTTGTCTAGAGCACCTTTTTAATGTTGTAATTTTTCACTTGTGGCTTAAGGGGGGGCATTCATGAATACTGGGTGGGTTGGTAGTGTATTAAAGGTCACGAACCATTGAGATCAGGGGTTCTGTATATTCTACAGGCTTGTTGGGAATGCAGTAAAAATATGGTTATAAATTTTAAAAGGAGGACGACTCAGCGTAGTCCATGAAAACGTATTGCTCTGCAGGAGCTGTGGGATATTGGAAGCAGTTAACCAGTGGTTGAGGAGAAAGGAAAGGAAACCAGAAATGTTGGTCTGAGGGGTTACGGACAAGGGATCATCTGGAATACTGTGTACAGTTCTGGTCTCCGTATCTCAAAAAGAACACTGCAGAGCTGGAAAAAGTACAGGGGGGGGGGACCAAGAGGATTAGGGGGTTGGAGCACCTCCCCTATGAGGAGAGTCTGAAGAGTCTGGGGCTTCTTGGTTAAGAAAAGAGGTGACTAAAGGAGGACATGATAGAGGTTTATGAAATAATACATGGGGAGGAGAGAGGTAACCGAGAGAAATTATTCTCCCAAAAAAGAGAGGAGAAGAAGAGAAGAGATAGGATTTATACCCCACCCTTCACTACCCAAAGGTGTCTCAGAGCGGCTTACAAACTCCTTTCCCTTCCCCGCCCCACAACAGACACCCTGTGAGGTAAAAGAAGAAGAGAGAAGAGATTGGATTTATACCCCGCCCTTCACTTGGAGTCTCATAGTGGCTTACAAACTCCTTTCCCTTCCCCTTCCCACAACAGACACCCTGTGAGTTGGGTGGGACTGAGAGAACAACACAAATTGCTCTTTCAGGAACAGCTGTGCCAGAGCTTGTGACTGACCCAAGGTCACGTCAGCAGGTGCAAGTGGAGGAGTGGGGAATCAAACCTGGTTCTCCCAGATCAGAGCCCACACACTTAACCACTACACCAAACTGGCTCTCAAAACTAGAACTCAAGGCCATTGAATGAAGCTGGTGGGCAGTAGGTTCAGGGCGGACAAAAGGAAACACTACTTTACTCAGAGAGTGATTAGAATGTGGGATTCCCTGCCAGAGGATGTGTAAAGTAGTGCTTCCTTTTGTCCATCCTGAACCTACTGCCCATCAGCTCCATTCGATGCCTTCAACCTTGACAGGCCAAAGGTCTGAGCAACGGCCATCCCATGCGTCCGTGAGTTCCGATTTGCTGACCGGTATGCCCTAAAGTGCATAACACCATGCCAAACAGCCCAGAGGTCTAACCAAGCAGCTCCTTATAGCCTCATTTTTATCCCCCTATATCATTTGTTCCTCGCGACATTCGCCCCTTCTATTTAGCTCTCGTGTCACTCCGGACCCTCTTTGTAGCGTTTTCCAATGCATCTCATTTTTCACACGCCGCCGTACAAAGCAACGCGTCGTGAACTTGGCTGCCGTGCCGATGGGACGGTGGCTGCCGGCGGGGTTGATCTGTGGTCCTTCAGAGCTAGGAGGAGACATTTGTCTTGCTACTTTTTCAGTCTGCATTGCAGTCTGCATTGCAGACCCTTTCGCAAGCCCCCGTCAACTCGTGCTACATCCGAAGGTCACAAAAAAGGTGGGGGATTAATTTTTTTTCCTACTAAAACAAGGAGGTGTTCAATGGTGGATGATCCATGCTTTTAAATCCACTGGTTTATCCTCCCAACAACACCTCTGTGAGGTAGATTAGGCGGAGAGTGTGTGACTGGCCCAAGGTTACCCAGAGACCTTCTGTGGCAGAGTGGGGGGTTCGAATCTGGTCCCCCCAGCTCCTAGTCTGACACTCTAACCCCAAATCCATGCTTTCTCTCTGGGTAGCATAGAGAAGTATAAGAAAAGAAACCTCCTGCATTTGTATCCCGCTTTCCTGCCACAGAGCTCAGAGTGACCCATCCTCCCTTTATCCCTCACAACGATCCTGTGAGGTAGGTTCAGCTGAGAAAGTGCTGGCCCTTGTTGAGTTAGTTCAGAAAAACTCCTGGAAAGCTAAACATGTATGGTTACTGCAAATTCGTGGCAGAGTGGGGGGGGGCGCAGCTGGATCTCTGCGATCCTACTTTGACTCTCTAGCCACTGCCCTAGAGGGAAAGGGGACCCAAGCAGTGTTCCCTCTAAGCTGAGTTAGTGTGAGCTAGCTCACTGTTTTTTAGCCTCCGGCTCACACGTTTTTGTCTTCGCTCAGGAAGGATGGCTCCGCAGCAAACTAATTTATGTGGCAGCCAAATCGCTCACTGACGACTTTAATGCCAGTAGCTCACAAAGTAGAATTTTTGCTCACAAGACTTCACAGTTTAGAGGGAACATTGGAGCCAAGTCCAAAGAAGATCCAACGGCACATTCCTGAATCGCTTATGTAAAACTCTGTGCTTGGTTCAGCCTAATAAAGCAGCTGTGTTCAAGCAGAATGAACTGGCTATGCGGCAGGGCAAATGGTAGCTCTGCATTAGAGTAGCTGTATCCTTCCTGTTTATAAAGGTCTTGGTTAGCAGGTGCTGGAAAATACCTTTTGTTGAGACTGACGGCCTGACTAAGTGTAATGACGCTTCATCTGTTCTCAAGCTGGCCAGTACAGCTTGTGTCCCACCTAGAGGGGCCATCCCTCCCCCAGTCAGAGAAGGGCAATCCCCTGCCCCAAGCTACCACTGCCTGCGCCTCTTGGAGAGGCAGCGGGAGAAATATAAGGAAAAAATGGCACTGTGACAGGCATGATTACATCACTTCCGTAGACAACCCGGAAGTGACAGTGGGTAGCTCTAGGGATTGTTGGGACACAGGTTCCCAGAGATTCCTAGAGCTACCCAGTCTCAATTCCAGGTTTTCCCCGGAAGTGACATCATCACACCTGCAACACTGATCCCCATGTCCGTACCCTCCGAGTCTCTGGCCAGTTTAGTGTAGTGCTTGAGAGCATTGACTCTAATCTGGGCGAACCAGATTTGATTCAACACTCCTCCACATGCAGCTCTCAGAGCTGTTCTTTCAAGAGCAGTCCTCGAAATAGCTCACTCAGCCCCACCAACCTCACAGGGTGTCTGTTGTGGGGAGGGGAATGGAAAGGGATTGTGAGATGCTCTGAGACTCCAAGTGAAGGGCAGGGTATAAATCCAATCTCCTCCTCTTCTTCCCACCAGTTGCCAAGGCCAGCCTAGCAACCATGAACCCAACATACCAGCCAGTACCATGGACAGTGACCCCAGAAGGAATTCTCTGCTGCCTGCCCATCTGCAGGCCATCCTGCCGAATCGGGCTCGGCACTTCATCTACAGGCTACCATCTTGCTCTGACTGAATGCTCAATAACACCGCTGAGCACTTTATTCTGATAATGGTTGTTTTATGTGTTTTACTGTTTTATATTGGCACATGGTGCCCTTTTTGTGAGCCGCCCTGAGCCCGTTAGTAAAAAGGGCGGGGTAGAAATATAATAAATAAATAAATAAGTCAGAAAAGGCTTAGCCAAGCACTTAGCAGAAGACTTGTCTGGTGATCTCTGTTTGGTTTAGTGGGTCATATGTTAAGCAGATCAGTTTTTAAATAATGCTCATAAACTCTACCCTGCACCCTCCCAAACCGTGCTTATTTTGATTGCATTTTTATAAGCCACTGCAGATCTCCATGGGAGAGAAAAAGTGGAGTAAAAATGCTTATAGAAATAACCAGTGGATGTGTCAGCCATGTCGATTCGCCGTATAATCTTAATTCCAGTGTGAAAGAAACTAATTTAAAGTTTAAAAACAAGACAGGAACTGGATCCAGTCCTCTTCTTTAAATACCCTTAATGTTAAGTCAGAGAAGTTGCTGAAGCCAGTTCTTGCTTGTCATGATGTCTACAGGGTCATCCTACAGTACATTGCTGTGAGTTTTTGGCAGGACACAAAGATCTTTCGAAACATGATCAAATGGCTGTTTCAGGCCTGGCTCATCATTCCCAGTTAATTTTAGAGGCTTTACATCTATAGATAGATAGATAGATAGATAGATAGATAGATAGATAGATAGATAGATAGATAGACAGACAGACAGACAGACAGACAGACAGACAGACAGACAGACAGACAGATAGATGATAGATAGATAGATTAGATAGATAGATAGATAGATATAGACAGACAGACAGACAGACATAGACAGACATAGAACGAACTTAGACAGACATAGACAGACAGACAGACAGACATATAAAATATATTTGTTGAGGAAAGTGGGGAATTGGTTTCCGCACCATCCTTGATTACAGTTGGTCAGATTTGATAGGCTCAAGCAAGTACTTGAGAAGAGTGGGGTGGGCAGTGTCCCTCAAGAGATTTTGCAGGCTCCCTCTTACGGATAATAAGAAAGTGGCATGTTACATGTTACCAGGGCTTTTAAGAACAACTTGGTGGCAGAAAATGCTGTCAAGTTGCGGCCAACTTATGGCGACCCCGTAGGGTTTTCAAGGCACGAGTCAAACAGAGGTGGTTTGCCATTGCCTGCCTCTATGGAGTGAGCCTAGATTTCCTGGGTGGTCTCCCATCCAAATACAAACTAGGGCCGACCCTGCTTAGCTTTAAAGATCAGACAGGATTGGGCTGGCTTGGGCGATCCAAGTCAGGGTGTCAGAAAGTTAAAAAGTAAAGGTAAAGGTTTCCCTTGCGATCCAAGTCAGGGTGTCAGAAAGTTAAAAAGGTAAAGGGAAAGGTTTCCCTTGCTCGAAAGCCAGCCGAATCCAACTCTAGGGTTGCGGTGCTCATCTCTGTGTCAAAGCCGAAGAGCCAGCGCTGTCCGAAGACGTTTCCGTGGTCATGTGGCCGGCATGACTAAACACCAAGGCGCACAGAACGCTGTGACCTTCCCACCGAAGTGGTCCCTATTTCTCTACTTGCAATTTCTTGCTTTCGAACTGCTAGGTTAGCAGGAACTGGAACTAGAGATGGGAGCTCACTCCATCATGCGGCAACCCGGGTCTCGAACTGCTGAACTACCGACCTTCCACAGCCTGCAGTTCAGCGTCTTAACCACTTGAGCCACTGCAGCTCAAGTTACCAGAGCATATAAAAAGAACTTGGTGGTAGAAAGTGTATCAAGTCACAGCTGATTTATGGTGACTCCGTAGGGTTTTCAAGGCAGGAGAGGAATGGAGATGGTGCCTCCCTCAGCATAGTGACCCTGGACTTCCTTGACGGTCTCCCATCCAAGTACTAACCATGGCTGACCCGGATGAGGTTCTGACATCGGACAAGACTGGGCTAGCCTGGACAATCCAGGCCAGGGCAAAAATAGCATATTGTCTTTAAAATATCATAAATTGAAAATTTGCAGTAATCATACATGTTCGTTTTCAAGGAATTTTTCTTTTCTTTTTTTGAAATATTTATTTGTAGGATTTTCTTGTGCATTACAACATGCATTCATGATATTATAAACAATTTCGGTTGTCAGAGTCATTTGGTTCATACATACATGGTATTTTAAACCATTTCAGTTATTAAGGTCGTTTAGTTCATATATTATTTTCTTTTATCCCTGTCCTTCCATCAGAGGTTACAAAGGCAATTTCCGGGTTTAGTTCTTCTTTAGCGTATATCGCTACTCCTTTTTTCTTTTTCTTTTTATCCGCTGCATAAAATAATTTTCCTATTTTTTTTGAATTTAAATATTTACTATCTTCTTCTCTTATATGGGTTTCTTGTATGCAAACAATACTTGCTTTCAGCTTATTTATTTGTTGGTAAATTCGCCTACGTTTCTGAGGACTATTTAAACCATTCACATTTATGGATAGGATGTTCATCTTTCTACTTCTTTCCATATTGACTGTTTGTTTTCTTTAAGTTTGCTCTATATCTTGTAATAACGTGTGATGGTACCGGGTACGCTCTCCTCCTTTGTTTTGCTCTTTTCTTCTCTTTTTCTTGAGTTTCTTTAGCTTCTCTAATTCCACTTGCTTCACCTTCCTCCTCTTCTCCTGTTTCACTAGTTTTTCCACTTTCATCCTCTCGTTCACCTTCCCATCCCAAATCCTCACCGTAATTTTCCAAAAGGTTTTGAGCTTTAAATACTGAATCTATTTTAAATCTTTTACCTTTTACTGAGAACAGTATTCCTTCTGGCACCAGCCATCTATATGGAATATTATTATGGAATTTTTCTGAAATAACTAAATAAAGAACTGTTCCTTTATTATCAGGAACAGGCTACCTAGCTGTGTAGTCTTGC
The DNA here is from genome assembly GCF_001447785.1 of Gekko japonicus. NCBI lineage: Eukaryota > Metazoa > Chordata > Lepidosauria > Squamata > Gekkonidae > Gekko > Gekko japonicus. The sequence continues at coordinate 222,592 of NW_015161991.1, read as the reverse complement.
AAGTAAGTGGTTGTTCTTGTAAAATTCTCATCCATTCTTCACATGTACATGCTTCATTCACTCACACTGCATCATAGGTTTTTCAGTCTTGACTAATGAAACAGTAGAACTATTTCTTGAAGGATACAAACTGGGTGACATGAAAGCCATGCAAAGTTCAGTAAGTCTGATCACTTGGGAGATTTTTCTGCTTTAGAGGAAGCCAAACCTTTTGTCTGAAATTGAGATTTTAGGTGAAATTTGGCAGCAAACCTACTTCAGGGCTTCACTGGAGCTGCAAACATAGAAACGCACAACTACATACCTAGGAATGATTCCCGTGATTACAATCATATGCAAAGACCTAGCTGAGTCCTAGTTTATATCCACAATGATCCTAAAACATGCAACTCTGTAGTGTGGTGTGATCCAACCAGTTTACCCTTCCCACAATCTTGTTCCATTCCTCTGCTTATTACGGCCCTTGCTCTTCATGGCTTTTGTCCACACAGGTCCCATAACCCCAGCATGGGTATTGTGGTGGGAGAACCCACTCCTCCCTTTTTCAACAGTGAAAAAGCTGGTTGATCACAACCCAATAATTTCTTTACCTGCCCCCCCCAGCAAACAGGCAGATCAATGAAAAGGTGAGCAATTATCCCCAATACTTTGCAGTGCACCTTTTCTTGGAAATAAGGTGCTAAGCTAGGGTTGCCAGGCCGCAGCCTGAAACCTTTCGGAGCAACTGGGGGGAGGGTTATGGCTTGGCATGTCAGCATTGCAGTGGCATGCCTACATCATTTCGGGTTTAAACCAGAAGAGACATGGGGCACGCAAGTGTTTCTCAAGAACTCTATGGTTTTGCCATAGAGTTTTTGTGGAAGGCTAGAGTGTCCCGTGTCACTGTGGGTTTTAACCGTGAGCATGCTCTGTCTTTGTCAGGCCTTTCAGAATTTCCTGGAGCTGGAAACCCTAAATAGCATGGGGTCTCAGTTAATCTGGGCTGCTGCCCATGCAAAGCAGAAGTGTCAATGTATGGTGCTTGGCTAGGTTAGACTGCCCCATGTGGAGGGATGCCAGACTCCAGGTGGGTCAAACAACAAATATATACACTGCAAAAACCTTATTTATAAGTTAAAGTGTTCTATATGCTCCATCTTATAAAGTGCATTGTGTATTATTCATAATATTCTAAAACAGGTATATATCAACAATAATAATCAGTTTGTACTAGGAGCTGCAGTGGCTCAAGTGGTTAAGACGCTGAACTGCAGGCTGTGGAAGGTCAGTCGTTCAGCAGTTCGAGACCCGGGTGCCGCAAGACGGGGTGAGCTCCTGTCTCTCGTTCCAGCTCCTGCCAACCTAGCAGTTCGAAAGCAAGAAATTGCAAGTAGATAAATAGGGACCACTTTGGTGGGAAGGAAACAGCGTTCCGTGCGCCTTGGTGTTTAGTCATGCCAGCCACATGACCACGGAAACGTCTTCGGACAGCGCTGGCTCTTCGGCTTTGAAACGGAGATGAGCACCGCAACCCTAGAGTCGGATTCGACTGGCTTTCGAGCAAGGGAACCTTTACCTTTACCTTTACACTCTAATAGCTACCAGTCAATTTACATCCTTTTTACACCATCAACCCCAACGGGAGTATATATTTGCTGTTTGACTCTTCTAACACAGCAGCTCAAGTTTCCACAAGACTTCGGGTGGGACCTGGGGATCAGTGTTCTCTCTTAGCTGAGTTGGTGTGAGCTAGCTCACAGTCTTTTAGCCTCCAGCTCACAGTTTTTTGCCTTAGCTCAGGAAGGATTGCCTCAAAGCAAACTAATTTATTTATGGAGTAGCCACATCTCTCACTCACAGCTTTAATGCCCGTAGTAGAATATTTGCTCACAAGACTCCACAGCTTAGAGGGAACATTGCTGGGGATCCCCCCAAATTACATCTCATCTTTAGACTACAGAGATCAGTTCCCCGGGAGAAAGCGGGTGCTCTGGAGGGTGGACTCTATGGCCTTGTACCCCACTGAGGTCCCTGTCCTCCCCAGGCCTCCGCCCCAAATCTCCAGGAGTTTCCCAGCCTGGATCTGGCATAAGCTTGCCGGACCCCCTGGTGGAGGCAGGGGTCCCCTGCTGCCAGGCCCCACCACCCTACCCCTGAGCAGTTGGCTGGCAGGAGGGGACTTACCCTGAAAAAGAGAGAGGTCCATCTGATGTGCAGCGACGTGTCTACATCACTGCTCAGATGACCCATCAGTGAAGTCATCATGTCTGGATCGCCAGGGTGACACTCTGGTATTTGGGCAAAAACTCTAGGATAGAAGCCAAATTTATCATAGAGTTTCTTGCCCAAATAGCAGAGCGTCACCTCCGATGTCCCAGAAGTGATGACATCACTTCAGGGTTATGTGGTCAGTGGCACAGGCTCATCACTGCACGGTGGATGGGTCTTCCTGCTGCTCCTGGCAAGTCCCCCCCATCCACCCCTGGGTGCAACCCTAATCTGGTAACGCTAACTCCCATTCCTTGCCTGTGGGCACTGGGGGGGGGGGCTAGTAACCCTGCCTGTATGGGCAAACCCTGGGAGTTTTGAGGGCACAGAGCATGGGGGGGGAGTGTTGCTGCTGAGGCAATATCACTTGGAAGTGATGTCACCCCTCCCTCCCCTGCTCTAGGAGTTTCCCCTACCTCTATGGTAAAGACCGGACTGGGGGAATCCCTAGAGCATGGTGGATGCCACAACCAGAAGTGACATGGCCGTATCTGTGACCTTCCCCTGTTTCCTCCTGCTTTGAGAATGGGCGAGGGCTGGTGGGACAGAAGGCCTCCCATCATGGCATGCCAACGGATAGGCCTATGCATGGCTGCTTTGCCATGGCCCAGTGGAAGAGCCTCTGCCTTGCATACAGAAGGTCCCTGGTTCAATCTCTGGCATCTCCAGTTAAAAGGACCAGACAGAAAGCGACATGAAAGACCTCTGCCTGAGACCCTGGAGAGCCGCTGCCAGTCTGAGTAGACAAGACTGACCTTGAGGGACCAAAGTTATGATTCAGTATAAGGCCGCTTCATGAGTTCATGGTGTCAGTCCACTTTAAAAAGAAGAAGAAGAGATTGGATTTATACCCCGCCCTTCACTACCCAAGGGACTCTTAGAGCGGCTCACAAACTCCTTTCCCTTCCCTCTCCCCACAACAGACACCCTGTGAGGCAGGTGGGGCTGAGAGAGCTCTGACAGAAACGGCTCTTTTTCAAGGACAGCTGTGCCAGAACAACGGCTTGCCCAACGTCATCCAGCCAGGTGCGAGTGGAGGAGTGGGGAATCAAACCCGGTCCTCCCAGATTAGAGTCCGCACACTTAACCACTACACCAAACTGGCTCTTCACCACCACACCAAAAAGCCCCCCTGAGCTTGTATGAAGTCTTATGGGTGAGCAATTTGCACAGCAATCTTAAAACAGGTTGATTCGGAGTCCTGCTCAGGTTTGCTCAGTGGGGCTTTGTCCCAAGAAGCTGGGCTTCCCCGAAATGTGACATGGGGGAGTCCAACAGTGCAATCCTCCACCATGTCACATTTCAGCCAAGCCTTAGTCTTCCAGTAATTCTTATCAGATGGAAAAGGTGGATAAATACTATCAATAGCCTAGCCAGGTCCCAACTGGTAGCATGGATAATCGCTGTTAAAAACCTTCTCCAATGTTAATAAGGTAATTAGCCAAGAAAGAAAGGAAAAAAAAACATTCTAAGGGGCTTAATAAAAATATCAGCACTCCCAATATTATTCTGAGGTTTTTTAAAAAAAAAATACAAACAGCCCTAGCAAAACGATTGGGTTTCTTTTCTTTTCTTTTTTGCTCCCCAGCCTTGTGTTCTAATAAGCTATATTTAACACATTCATATTAAGCTCCTGAAGATTATGGGCAATTACTTCCTTCTCTTGCAATTTTGTTCTCCAAAATCACTACTCCCCTTTTCGTTTGTTCCCAGAAATATTTTATACACCTTCGTGAATTTATCCAACTGTTCAACACCTAATTTTAACACACTGCAGAGAAATACCCTTTAAACATAATTAGAAAATGGGTATATGTTAAGCAGGGTGTGGGTGCGAGTTTCTTTTCCCTTTAGGCCCTAAATGCTTCCTCTCCCCCCCCCCCTTTTCTCTCCATCTTACTTCATTGGCAGGGGATTAATTTTGTTGGGAGGATTTCGAATGTTACAGTATAGGCTGATCTTTGGAGGATAAGTCTATCGATGGCTACTAGCCGTAGTGACTGGGGGGAAACTCCACATTCAGAGGCACTAAGCCTCTGAGTCCCAGAGCCCGGAGGCAACATTAGGGGAAGGCCTTGGCCTCTCTGCCCTGTTATTGACTGTCTAGAGGAACTGGTTGGTCACTGTGTGAGACAGGATGCTGGACTAGATGGACCACTGCTCTGACCCAGCAGGGTTGCTCTGATGTTCTTATGAAGGCCTTGGCCTCTCTGCCCTGTTATTAACTGTCCAGAGGAACTGGTTGGTCACTGTGTGGGACAGGATGCTGGACTAGATGGACCACTGGTCTGATCCAGCAGGGTTCCTCTGATGTTCTTACGAAGGCCTCGGCCTCTCTGCCCTGTTATTTTTATTTTTATTTTTAAATATATAACAATTTTATTAAAGAAAAAATTGAGATACATATGTGAAAAATGATCGCAGAAAGCATTAAGTTGAGAAGTACATATACAACCATTACAGAACAATGATAACTACTGTAAGCTATAGAGCTTTTGTCTTAGTCTCAAATAATGTACTACATTGGATGGTTATCCCTGCAGCACGGAGAAAAAAGACATGGTAAGTTCAACTGTAAACAATCAAAGTGGCAACAGATTTGGTCGCAATGTCTATGCTAGAGAAATCCACATGGCCCAAAACTTTCTGAATAAATGGAGACCATTTCTTGACGAAAAAAAGTTTTCGACGTTCTATTTCAGGGTGATGCAGTTCCACTGAAATTTTTTCAAAAACAAAATAATCCCAGGATTTGTTATACCAATCAGATATAGATGGAGTTGCTGCAGATTTCCATTTAGAGGCCAAAATTGCTTTTGCTGCGGTTAGAAGAGTGATGGAGAGATCTTGAAGATGTTTAGGGATATGTGAAGTCTCCCACAGATTTAATAATATTACCGTTGGTAGAAAGGGGATGTGAGCTGATATTATGTTGTTTATTTCTTGGATGATTTTAATCCTATATTGTTTTATGATTGGGCAGGACCACCAAGTATGAAAATAGGAGCCGACAAGACCGCAGCCTTTCCAGCAATTGGGAGAAATTGAGTTGGAACAGTGTGAGAGTTGTAGTGGGGTGTTATACCACCTGGCCAAGAGTTTATATGATTGCAGTTGGATATTTAAACAGGGAGAGGAAAGTGCTGAAGAACTCCAAATTTGATCCCATTGATCAGGATTTAAAGTTTGAGCTAGATCTTTGTGCCAAGATTCTTGGTATTTAAGCAGAGGAGAACTATTAAGATGTAGTAATATTGAGTAGACAAGCGAGATTAGGCCTCTGAAGGGAACATCTTCATTATAAAGTAAGCGTTCAAAATTAGTGAGTTTTAGACGCAGTTTGGAAAATTGTGAGGAATTGAGGAGGTGTCGAGTCTGAAAATATTCAAACCAAGGTATCGTAAGGCCAGAAGAGCCTTCCAGAAGAGATTTAGATTTGATTTGCCCTTGAAGTGTGATGTCTATCAATCTTGTCAGGTTCAAATCTCTCCAGGTTTTGAATGAGTCATGATGGTGCGCTGAGATGAACCAGGATTGACCAGTGAAGGTCGTTAGAGGTGATATTTGAGGGGCCAGAGATTTGTTATCTGCCCTGTTATTGACTGTCCAGAGGAACTGGTTGGTCACTGTGTGGGACAGGATGCTGGACTAGATGGACCACTGGTTTGATCCAGCAGGGCTCTTCTTATCTTCTTATGTTCTTGGAGAGCTAGTTTGGTGTAGTGGTTAAGTGCGCAGACTCTAATCTGGGAGAACCGGGTTTGATCCCCCACTCCTCCACTTGCACCTGCCCCCGGGGTGTCTGTTGTGGGGAGAGGAAGGCAACTCTCTTGCACAGCCCTGGAGCAGCGACTCCCTCGCCTGTTTTGAAGCAATTACCATGCGCTGCCAACACTTGCCATCTCTGATGCGACGTCAGGAGTTACTCTAGTCATAGCAACAAGGACACCTGGCATCAGGGTTGCTAAGTCTCCTGCTATATGAGACCTAGTTTGGTGTAGTGGTTAAGTGCGCGGACTCTAATCTAGGAGAACCGGGTTTGATTCCCCACTCCTCTGCTTGCACCTGCTGGATGACCTTGGGCAAGCCATCGTTCTGGCACAGCTGTTCTTGAAAAAAGAGCAGTTTCTGTCAGTGCTCTCTCAGCCCCACCTTCCCCACAGGGTGTCTGTTGTGGGGAGGGGAAGGGAAAGGAGTTTGTAAGCTGCTCTGAGAGTCCCTTGGGTAGTGATGGGCGGGGTATAAATTCAATCTCTTCTCTTCTTCTTCTAAGCAGGGTCAGGAATTGGGTAAGAGCAGGGCTATTTTTGGGCAGGAACACACAGGAACGGAGTTCCGGCTGGCTCCTGAGTTGGCCACGCCCAGCAGGAACTCGTTAGCATAATAGGCCACACCCAAGAGCAGAAACTCATTAGGATTGGCTACATGAGGGGTGAGTGGCCTAACATACAAAGAAGTTCCTGCTACAAAAAACCCTGGGTTTTGACAACAAACAAGGTAAACAAAATAACAAGCAAAAGGTGGGTGTGGCTGGATGACTATACTTCTGGTAACATGGGGGTGTGGCCTAATATGCTAATGAGCTGTGCTGTCAGGGGTGTGGCCTAATATGCTAATGAGTTTCTGCTCTTGGGTGTGACCTATTATGCTAATGAGGTCCTTCAGGACTTTTTCTACAACGAAAGCCCTAGGTAAGAGACCACCAAGGACGACTCTGCAGAGGGAGGCAATGGCAAACTGCCTCTGCTTCTCACCTGCCTTAACACCTCCTCACAACTTGCCAGCACATACAGATACAGTTTTGTGGGACCCTATCTTCCCTTTTTCATGATCTCAAGGTGCGCCGGCCATCCCCTCCAGGAGTTCTACGTGGCTTTTCTGCCAGTTCAATTCTGTATCTCATAGAGTAGCCAAGTCCAGCTGGGAAGTTGTGGGAGATTTGGGGGCATTGCCTGGGGTGGGCCGACGTTGGGGATAAGAAGCAGCTCAGTGGGGGATGTGATGTGACAAAGTCCACCCTCCAGTGCTTCTGTTTCCTCCGATGTTGTGTCCGCTGACCGCCACCAGGGGCCAGCGAACACTCCAGAGCTTGACTCTGGAGGAACAATGGGGACTAGGCTCCTGGTCTCTCCACTGGGGGACCAATGGGACAGTGGCGGGAGGTTTAAACCCACCAATGGGACCTAGGGGTGTGTCCCCAGGTGTGTATATAGTTGGCCAGCCGGCCGTTTGTCTTTGTTGTGTACCAGTAAACCATGCTGAGCCCCACATCGGTCTCAGTGGTTTCGACACGCGTTCAACCCACTACACAATATCCATGGAAACTGATCCCTGCAGCACGGAGAACAATTCCGGGAGAACTCGAGGACCCACCTTGAAGTCGATAGGTCTAATACACACTGACTTAGGAGGAGTTTCCACTGAAGTGGGTGAGAACAAATGACAGGAGTATAGGGTTGCCAGGCCACCAGCAGGGGATGGGGGATGTAGGGTTGCCAGATCCAGGTCAGGAAACTCCTGGAGATTTGGAGATGCAGCCTGGAGAGGACAGGGAACTCAATGGGGCACAAGGCCACAGAGTCCACCCTTCAAAGCCTCCCTTTTCTCCAGAGGATCTGATCTCTGTAGTCTGGAGATGAGCTGTAATTCTGGGGGGTCTCCACATCCCACCAGGAGGCTGGCACCCAAGGTTATTTTTGGGCAGGAACGCACAGGAACGGAGTTCCGGCTGGCTCCCAAGTTGACCACGCCCAGCAGGAACTCATTAGCATAATAGGCTACACCCAACAGCAGAAACTCATTAGGATTGGCTACATTAGGGGTGTGTGGCCTAACATGCAAAGGAGTTCCTGCTACAAAAAAAGGCCCTGGGTTTTGACAACAAGCAAGGTAAACAGAATAAGAAGCAAAAGGTGGGTGTGGCTGGATAAGCACACTTCTGGTAACATGTGGGTATGGCCTAATGTGCTAATGAGCTGTGCTGGCAGGGGTGTGGCCCAGTATACTAATGAGTTCCTGCTGTTGGGTGTGGCCTATTATGCTAATGAGTTACTGCTGGGCTTTTTCTACAAAAAGAGCCCTGCTGGCAACCCTACGAGGAGCATGTTGTTCCCAGGATCCAACCTACCATCTTGGATTTTGGAAACATGAGCAGGTATTTCTTGAAGATACTTGTGGGCCGGCTGGAACGCCAGCAAGGGCTCAGAGGAGGTGGTCCTGAGACATCAGAACTGGTGGTAAATTGCCGAGGAAACAGGCCTCACTGAACAGCTTCAAGATAAGAGCGGCCTGTGAGAAAATAGAAGAAACGACCCGGCTTATATTTGGTTACTTCAAGTTGAACTGCTGTCTGTAAATGGCAATTTTTGTTCCATGGAGCAGAAACTTGTCCATTAAAAATAGCTGAGGAAAGGAGACGGAGCAAGTCTCCATGTCAAAAGTTAAGGCTGAAATCTGATATAAACGAGGACATTGGCAGAGCTTCTTGGCAATGGATGGATGCCGGACGAGTCACATTCAAGATTCAGAGGTTGGAAGGCTCTCTTTAAGGGCAGAGGGGTATATAATGATGATTGAAGGGGGACAGGAGTAACTGATAACATGAAAAAGCAGATTACAGATTCCTTCTCTTTTGACCTGTGTCACTTTTGCTTCTCTCTTATTCAGTTCAGTGATCATGGATTCCCCTTTCCCCTGACTGGCAAGGGCTCTGGTTGGTTAGGTGACTAACCTCATAGAACCAGCCTTTTGCCACATCAGCTGGGTGCTGGCAGTTGAAGGGTGAGTCACATACACATGCCAGGTAGGGTTGTCAGGCCAGGGCTGGCTACCCAGTCGGAAGTAATTAGGGGGTGGGGACTGGGACGCTGGCATCGCCCTGGCAAGCCAATGTCACTTCTGGTAAAAACTGGAAGTGATGTCATGGGATGCTCTGGGATCTACCACAACTCTATGGTTAAGAAGAAGAAGAGAAGAGATTGGATTTATACCCCACCCTTCACTACCCAAGGGACTCTCAGAGTGGCTTACAAACTCCTTTCCCTTCCCCTCCCCACCACAGACACCCTCTGAGGTAGGGGCTGAGAGAGCTCTGACAGAAACTGCTCTTTTTCAAGAACAGCTGTGCCAGAACTATGGCTTGCCCAAGGTCATCCAGCAGGTGCAAGCAGAGGAGTGGGGAATCAAACCCGGTTCTCCCAGATTAGAGTCCGTGCACTTAACCACTGCACCAAACTGGGTCTCATATAGCAGGAGGCTTAGCAACCATGATGCCAGGTGTCTTTGTTGCTATGACCAGAGTAACTCCTGATGTCGCATCAGAGATGGCAAGTGTTGGCAGCGCATGGTAATTGCTTCAAGACAGGCGAGGGAGTCGCTGAGGAGAACTACGAACAGCCTCCTGCTCCAGGGCTGTGCAAGAGAGTTGCCTTCCTCTCCCCACAACAGACACCCCGGGGGTAGGTGGGGCTGAGAGAGCTCTCTTGAGAACTGTCCTTGAGAGAACAGCTCTGAGAGAACTTGTGACTGACCCAAAGTCACACCAGAGGTGGCATGTGGAGCAGTGGGGAATCAAACCCGGTTCTCCCAGATTAGAGTCTGTGCTCTTAACCACTACACCAAACTGCCTCCTTGCTGGATCATACCAGTAGTCCATCTAAGCCTAGCAAACTCATCCACACAGCAGCCAACCAGTTCCCCTGGGGGGTCTAACAAACAGGGCACAGAGGCCAAGGTTTTCCCCGGATGTTACCTTCTAGCAGTGGCTTTCAGAGGATTACTGCCTCTGAATATAGAGGTTCCCTTTACTCACCATAGCTAGTCATGGATCTTTCTTCCATTAACCTGTTGGACTCATTTTTAAATCCATGTATCCTTATAGCCATCATTACCTCTGCTGGCAGTGAATTAGGGCTGCCAGATCCATGCTCAGAAACTCCTGGAGCTTTGGGGATGGAGCCTGTGGAGGATAGGGACCTCAGTGAGGTAGAATGCCACAGCAGAGGTGTCAAACATAAGGCCCGGGGGCCAGAATTGGCCCATCCAGGGTTCTTATGTGACCCACAAGCAACTGATGCAAGGGAAAGAACAGAAGACTGCTCAGGGAGGGGAGGGGATGAAGTGGATACAAGCTGTCAGGTCACTTGTATCAGCCCTTGTGTTCAGGTCACTTGCACTTTGTAACGAGGCTTTCATTGGGCCCTTCTAGAACTGCCTTTCTAATAAATACATGCATTTTTGTATATAATAAGTTAACACTAGGTTCTTAACTTCATCAGGCTTCTTTCTTACCCTTCGACTTTCCACCGCCCACCAGTTTCCAGCACACTGCCCTTCCAAAATAAAAAAAAGTAGCAAAGGTAATGATAGTTTCAATAAGAAGTTGATGTAGGACCCCTTTCCAACTCTGTGATTCTAGGATTCTATTCCAGTCGTCCTGAACACAAGAGTCACAGTTTGCACTGGATTTTGTTCTGCAGGAGGTTACGCTTCCCGGGCTGGGAAATTCCTGGAGATCTGGGGGTGGAGCCTTGGCTGGGGGTGGGTGGGAAGGGATATCAGCCAGGATCTGACGCCAGAGGGTCCCACCAATGCCAAAGTTTCCTCTAGGAGAACTGATCTCCGTGGTCTGGAGATGAAATGTAATTCGGGGGGGGGGGATCTCCAGCAATCTTCCCTCTAAGATGAGTTAGTGTGAGCTAGCTCACATTGTTTTAGCCTCAGGCTCACAGATTTTGGTCTTAGCTCAGGAAGGATGGTTCCAAAGCAAACTGATTTATGCAGCAGCCAAATCGCTCGCTCACAACTTTAATGCTGGTAGCTCACAAAGCAGAATTTTTGCTCACAAGATTCCACAGCTTAGTGGGAACATTGATCTCCAGTTCCCACCTTGGAGACTGGCAAGCCAAGCGATACAATATAGGTCAATCCATTCTCCTCCTGCTCCCAATTTCCAACCATTAATTAATCGGCTGTTCTGGGGCAAAGAAAAGGGTTGACAATAGAGCATACATCAGAGGTGTCAAACTCATTTGTTACGACGACCAGATCTGACATAAATGTTACTTTGTTGGGCCGGGCCATGGGTGCCTTAAAACGTATTGCCGGTTACCCGAGATAGAAACTGTATAAAGAACAGCGGCTGGTAAGTTCCGAGTTGGTGTATCCTCACCACAAGGCCCCGTGGGGTGGGAGGGGAGTGCAGAGGAAAACCCACATAGGCGGACTGGAGAGCCAGCTTTGTTTGACTTCTGCAGACAAGGTTGTTCTGCCGTGCTGAAGCCGCAATGGAGTGGCTCGGCCCAGTCCCCCTGAGTACTCCCTCCCAGTTGCTCGTGGGCCGTATAAAAGCCCCGGATGGGCCAGTTCCGGCCCCCGGGCCTTATGTTTGACACCCTTGGCATACACAGAAATGCAGCAGAGGACAAGATGGAGTCTCCGTCAAATCAATTACATTAAACCCCTTATTCTCAAGTGCAAATTAGATTGAATGGCTCCAAGGCTGCTACGATCTTAGCTTGTTCTTATATGATGAGTTAAAATAGGTCTTCTGCAAGACCGGGGGAATCACACAGGCCTCCCTGTCCTAATTTCTGATTTCATCAAAGAGTTGCCGAAAGGAATTGTACAGCATAGGTGTAGCTGACTACCCACCTCACAGGGTGTCTGTTGTGGCGGGGGGGGAAGGGAAAGGGATTGTAAACCACTCTGAGACTCCTTTGGATAGTGAAGGGTGGGGTATAAATTCAATCTCTTCCTCTCTTCTCTTCCTCATCTTCCTCATCCTCATCTTCTTAAACAAACAAGGACCACTGCAGACATATTAATGTAGAGATAGTAGAGATAGTCCACAAGTCAGCTCATTTCCCCAGCCCTATTCAACCACCATGTCAATGTCTGTCTTCCCCAATCCACCTTAAATCCCACAAATTTAGCCCAATCCTCCAAACTCCCCTGGGTTTATTTATTTATTTATGGCGCAGGCAGTAAAACGCCTGTTATAACATCAGTGAACAGCCATTAAGGCTGTTCGAGACCAACGGTGGCCGGGGTGAGCTTTTGTCTGGGGTGAGCTCCTGGTCCTAGTCCCAGCTCCCGCCCACCCAGCGGTTTGAAAGTGTAAGGCGAGTAGATAAATTGGGTACCTGCCCCTAGGTGGCAGGGGGCACCCTCCTCATTGTGGGCGGTGTGCAGCAGGAGCATCGGCGGCGGAGGCAGCGGAATGATTGGCGAGCAATCCTGGCGGCCTGGTGAGCATGACGTCGAGCGGCAGAATCCGGTTGAAGGCGAAGTCGTGGAGGTGTGGTGATGTGGAGGTGCAGCGCGGTGGAGCCAGAAGGACGTGAGCCGGGGCTGCGGCTGGCGCGGGGCCATGCACCAGGATGAGCCCGCCGGAGAAGAGTCGCTGACTTAAGACCGTTCCAAGGCGCCAGGAGATAGAACGCCGAGAAAAATAACACCCGATGCCCGCCTGGAAGAACCGTATAACAATAGAGCTCTGCTGCCTGGGTGCTGGTACGTAGTCACCCCCCTACATGATGTGGCCCTAGATAGTTACTAAATTGTCTGTAAACCACTCAGAGACCCTCCGGGGTTAGAGCGGTATATAAACTGTAAGTAATAAATAATAATAATTTGTTAGACTTATATTCCACCCTTCCACATGGGTTCAGGGCGGCTAACAAGAGGCAAATGCCATACATAACACTAAAACCAGGTAAAACAATCAAATTACATTTTACATTTAAAATTGGTGCTCACAGCAATACATCATCCAAGACGGGGACTCCAATGCAATGTTTCAGAAGGTACTACTGTCTCTTCTGGATCAGTCTGCACTCTGTCCATTCTCCATTGCCACGGCCAGTTCACATCGCCAAAAATGGCAACGCGATGGCGGTATAATGACGGTGGCGGCTCCTACTCAAAAGCCTGGCGGAAGAGCTCCTGTGGCCAGATCTCACAGTTCATCTCTGGATTTCCAGTCCCTTCCTCAAAGTTCTTTCCCCCTTCCAATCACCTGGCCTTCCCTCATCTCCCTGTCTTCTCCAGAGTGCCAGTTTGGTGTAGTGGTTAAGAGTGCGGACTCTAATCTGGGAGAACCGGGTTTGATTCCCCACTCCTCCACATGCAGCTGCTGGTGTGACCTTGGGTCAGTCACAAGTTCTCTCAGAGTTGTTCTCTCAAGAGCAGTCCTCAAAAGAGCTCTCTCAGCCTCACCGACCTCACAGGGTATCTTTTGTGGGGAGGGAAAGGAAATGGTAAGCCGCTCTGAGACTCCTTTGGGTAATGAAGGGCGGGGTATAAATCCAATCTCCTCCTCCTCCTCTTCTTCTTCTCCTTCTCCTTCTCCTTCTTCTTCTCGCTTCCTGAAAGTCCTACCTTTGGTGTCCCATCCATCTGAAGGCACCAGTTCTCTCCTTGCTGTAAATTCTCTGGCTGCTCTTTCCCAGGCTCCACCGCACTGGCCAGCTGTCTTCCACTGGGGTCTGATCACCTGCTTCTGGGCTAGGAGGTTCATCTGTGGGTGCCTCCACCATTTCAATGCTTCTAGTGTCCTGGCCCCACTGCTGGATCTCCTGATGGCACCTGGTGCTTTTGGCCACTGTGTGACAGACTGTTGGACTGGATGGGCCATTGGCCTGATCCAACATTGGCTTCTCTCATATGTTCTTAAGGAGGCTCTCTCCTCATCCCCGGCTGTCCTCTCATGTTGCGTCGACTCCCTCTGCACCATCTCTGCACCTGTCACTTCTGGGATCCTCCCCCCCCCCTGAGGTTTTTGCTCCCAGCCAATGGCTGTCTATTTAACCTCCCAACTGTTGGGCCACATCCCACTTTCCAGCCAGATCCTGCCCCCCCCCCCCCCCTTTTGGTTTGGTCCCTTTTATTTCAAGCTGAGATGAAGATTATTCTCTGCTGCTGGCTGGAGGCCCTCTGGAGCCACCAACTCGTCAGATCTGATTTGAACATAACATTGAAGCCAACAAAGATTATCGCTATTTGATTGTATATTTAACTACGGCGGCCAGATTTCTTTATGCAAAATATTGGAAATCAACGGAGATACCAACAAAGCGAGAATTTATAAAAAAAATTTGGAGGTAGCGGAATTGGATAAATTGACTTTATTGATAAAAAGTTTAACAAACTCTACATTCCAGAATACATGGACACGGTTCTATAATTGGTATGGTAATCACATGTAGGCAAGTTTATAATGGACAGACTATTTGTTTATTAGAAAGTATATACCCGATTGAGGTAGAGTTGGATGGTTACTCAACATAACATACAAGAATAGAGATTAAGGTGGATTAGGCATAAACATAATATTTGTTAAAAAGAATAACCACCCCCATATATGTGTGTGTATGTATATTTATATGTTTATTTTTTGTTTGTGCAAAATATGTGAAAATTTCAATAAAGTTTTGCCTTTGGGGGCAGTTTAAAAAAATAAAAATAAATTAAGGGTGGGAAGGTATCGGCTGGATATTAGGATAAACCTTTTGACAGTAAGAGCTGTGCAGCAGTAGAATCAGCTGCCTGGGGAGGTGGTGAGCTCCCCCTCCCTGGCAGTCTTGAAGCAGGACAAACACTTGTCAGGGATGCTCTAGGCTGATCCTGCATCAATCAGGGGTTTGGACTAGATGGCCTCTAGGGCCCCTGCCAACTCTGTGATTCTGTGATTCTATGATTGTACATCCAGGAACTTCTGCTCCAACTGTGTGGGCCTACGTCACAAAGCCCATTCATAGTGAAGTCCACGAGCAGACCATTAAGTTTCCTTCTCATTCAAACTAATTGACTATTTTGCACTTACCGCATTTATTACATAATCCCCCATTGAAGCGAAGAGAACAAACCCATTGTGCCTACCTGTGAATGACAGACTGTGGAGAGAAGTCTTCTGGGAGTTGGAAATGGCATGTTTGGGGAGACTAATTATTTCAGATCTGATGCTGAGCCCCCCTGGGATCCAATATACCATCTGTTCTCCCCCCCGCTCCCACCGTTCCATTTCTGGGTTGTTCAGGTTGTGTTGAAAGACAATTTCATCAAATTGCCTCCAAGTCGTGCATCCAAGGCGAGCGAGAACAACCACGATCTGGAAGGTATAAACAGCGGATGGAGTTTACTGCCCCAGCTCGACTCTACCTGCCCAGGAGAATTTGGATGGATAGTTTAAAGGGAGTTGTAAATATCAGCAAGTAAATTGCCTGTCGCTTTATCGCTGCTTTTATATGGCCTTTCTTCAAGTGGTTAAGGTTGTGTGTTTTAGAAACGGGTCCTCTCACATCCAGTGCTGAAATGCCAAATGTGGCTGCCAGAAAACCTGTATTTTAAGTTGGAAGAAGAAGAGGAGGGGGAGGAGGAGGAGGAGGAGATGATGATGAGGAGATGATGATGATTGGATTTATACCCTGCCTTTGACTCAGAGTCTCAGAGCAGCTTACACTCTCCTTTCCCTTCCCCTCCCCACAACAAACACCCTGTGAGGTAGGTGGGTCGAGAGAGTTCTTTCAAAAACTATTTTTGGGAGAACAGCTCTGAAAGAACTTGTGACTGACCGAAGATCACTCCAGCAGCTGTATGTGGAGGAGCGGGGAATCAAACCCGGTTCTCCCAGATTAGAGTCTGTGCTCTTAACCACTACACCAAACGGGGATGGTGTGAATTTAGTGGTGAACATGTTAAGCAGGTGATCCTATTGTGTTCATCTTCTTGTGCAACACCAACATCTGAATCAAGCAGCTGCCAAACAGCTCGATGGCTGCACAGGAGGGGCAGTGGTGGAGAGCCAGTTTGGTGTAGTGGTTAAGTGCACGGACTCTAATCTGGGAGAACCAGGTTTGATTCCCCACTCCTCCACTTGCACCTGGCTGGATGATCTTGGGCAAGCCATAGTTCTGGCACAGCTGTTCTTGAAAAAGAGCAGTTTCTGTCAGAGCTCTCTCCGCCCCACCTACCTCACAGGCAATGCTCCCTCTAAGCTGTGGAGTCTTGTGAGCAAAAATTCTACTCTGTGAGCTACTGGCATTAAAGTTGCGAGCGAGTGATTTAGCTGCTGCATAAATTCGTTTGCTCTGGAGCCATCCTTCCCAAGCGAAGGCAAAAATCTGTGAGTCGGATGCTAAAAAAACTGTGAGCTAGCTCACACTGGCTCAGCTGAGAGGGAACACTGATCACAGGGTGTCTGTTGCGGGGGGGGGAGGAGTTTGTAAGCCGCTCTGAGACTCCTTGCAGCTGTTTATGGATCTGCAGTTGGATTGCCAACCACCAAGTGGGGGCTGGAGATCTCCTGGGATTACAACTGATCTCCAGGCAACAGAGATCAGTTCCCCTAGACAAAATGGCCCCTTTGGAGGGGTGGAGTCTATGTCATTATACCCCACTGAAATCCTTCCTCTTGCCAAAACCTGCCCTCTTCCGGTTCCACTCCCTCAAATCTCCAGGTACACAAAAATGGCAAAATTTCAGAATAATATCCACCTGGTACAAAACTCCTCAACAAGTATCATACATTGCAAATAATTCAAGCCCACTTTGCTGGAGGGGGTGTAAGAAAATAGGCAGTTACATACACTGCTGGTACAATTGCCTGGAGGTAGCATCTTTCTGGGATAAAATAATAGAAGAAATAACGATCATAACTAAAATCAAGATAGACAAATCCCCGGAAGCTCTGCTTTTAAATCTCAGAGAGGAAAATGCTCTATCTAATACACAAAGGAAAAGAATCTCTCTATTACTATTTGCAGCCAAAACCACATTAGCAGCCACATGGAAATCCACGAGTAGGCTAAATGTAAACCTCTGGTACAAAAAGCTATGGAATTTTTATATAATGGAGAAAATCTCAGATACTCTGAAACAAAATCTATCTAGAGGTGGTCAGAATGACATTGTAT
>NW_015161991.1:201845-205341 GCF_001447785.1 Gekko japonicus | reverse complement strand
AAGCCGAAGAGCCAGCGCTGTCCGAAGACGTTTCCGTGGTCATGTGGCCGGCATGACTAAACACCAAGGCGCACGGAACGCTGTTACCTTCCCACCGAAGTGGTCCCTATTTATCTACTTGCAATTTCTTGCTTTCGAACTGCTAGGTTGGCAGGAGCTGGAACTAGAGACAGGAGCTCACCCTGTCTTGCGGCACCCGGGTCTTGAACTGCTGAACTACTGACCTTCCACAGCCTGCAGTTCAGCGTCTTAACCACTTGAGCCACCGCATTTACCCCAAAAGAAACAGTACCTGATGTAATAAACACTCTGCATCGATGGAAATTTTCAAACTGCGTAATACCGACAAATTGTACGAAATGTATATGTATACATTTCTGTTCATAAAAATGAATAAAAATTATCTGTTGGGAAAAAAAATATCTCCAGGTATTTCCCAACCCACAGCTGGCAACACTAATCTGCAGAGCAGGTGAAATCAATTCGCCCCCCCAGTGTCGTGGATGGTTGGGTTAGGAAATCGCATGAGAGGTCTACCTCTACAACTCCCAAAGGGCTGTGGGAAGGCACCCATGTGCAACACAACATTGTAAATACAGACACAGGTGAACACCACAAGACAAGACCTTTTTTTTTTGTAGAGCACCCGCTTGGCATGGACAAGGCCCCAGGTTCAATCCCTGGTATCTCCAGCTAAAAGGATCAGGTGTTAGGTAATATGAAAGACCTCTGCCTAGACCCTGGAGAGCTGCTGCCCGTCTGAGTAGAGAAGACTGACCTTGATGGACCAAGGTTCTGATCCCATATAAAGCAGCTTCGTATGTTCTGGACCATCGGGCTGAAGTCAAACACACGTGAACCTCCTTATACGGAATTGGCCCACCAAGGTGTGTCCATCAAGGTCAGGATTATCTACTCAGACTTGCCGTGGCTCACCAGGGTCTCAGGCAGTGGTCTCTCACATCAACTACAGCCAGCTTCTTTTAACGGGAGATGCCGGCGGTTGAACCTGGGACCGTCTGCATGCAAAGCAGAGGCTCTTCCACTGTGCCGAGGGCCCTCCCTGTCCAGTATTTCTGCTTCCAAAAGTGGCAAGCCAGGTGCTTTTAAGAAGCACATGAGAAGGGAGGAAGGCAAGGTACCCTCCCCTCCCTTCTTGTTTGCTCACCACCAACTGGTATTCAGAGACACCAGGGGTCATTTCGTAGAAAAAGAGGTGCAGGAGCTCATTAGCATAACTCATTAGCATAACTTATTTGCATATGCCACACCCCCTGACATCACCGGAAGTGTGTCAGAAGGCAACACCCGCCGCTCAGGCTCCACTGGACTGTTTTGGATTGCTAGCTATGGGGGGGGGGAGCAATATGCAGATCGGTCCTCGCAGAGGAGGGAGAGCTTGTACCTGAATAAAACTTGGTCTTAAAGGTGCCACTGGACTGTTTTGGACCGGGGGCGGAGGGGGGGAGCTCTGCAACTTACCTGGCTGCTTCTTGCTCTGACTGAGGGCTGCTGGGAGCAGGGGGTGGGGCTTGTTGCATGTGCCCACCCCCTGGGCTCTTTACTACCGGAACGCCGCTCCTGTGTGCTCCTGCAGGAAATGACCCCCGAGAGGCACCATCACTGAACCTGGAGGTCCTGTTTAGCTACTTAACAGCTTACATGGCCATGCCTATCCTCATGAATTGATCCACTCCCCTTTTGAAGCCATCCGAGCCAGAGGGAGGGAGTCCCGTTAGTGAATTATGCAGTGTGTGTAAAGAAGTCAACCCTATCAATTTTGTTAAGCAAACCAGAGTTCTAACATTACGGAAGGTAAATTTCTCTTGATCTATTTTCTCCCAGCCATTCGTCATCATACAGACCTCTCTCTTTACTCTCCCCCTTTGAAATTGTGGCTCTAAACTAAAAAGCCTCTGACATGTTAGCCTTCCCTCATAAAAAGATGCTCTGAGTACTTTTATCAGCTTATTTGCCCCTTTTATGTCCCTTTTTCCATTCTACGGTGGGCGATCGAACACCTTCCTACCTATAATCCTTCCATTGCCTCTTCCCATTGGCTGGGCTTCCCGACACCACTGGTCCAGGCTTGGCCTATCAGCTTTATACTTTGTTCAACACTGGGGCTAGGCACGAAGGCATCTCCTGCTTTAGGAACAGGGAAATCGGGAATACACTGCAGACAAATTAGTGAATCTGCTCACTGTCATATGGCAATGGTGTAAATGGATGTGGAATGGTATGGTAAAGTCCAGTCTTGTCTTGTCTCGACATCCATGCAAGGTCCATACTCAGATGGAGGACCACTAAGGAAGACCCTGCAGAGGAAAGCAAGGGCAAATCCCCTTTGTTTCTCACTTGGCTTGAAAGCCCCTTGCTGGGGTCACCATAAGTTAGCTGCAACTTGATGGCACTTTATGCACACAATGCAATAATGCAGCGGGCTATGCCGATCAGATGTCCACACTAAGTTCGGAATCAGTATGACGAGCCAGGCAGGGACTGCGGTCCACCAGCCACATGAGTTCAGGAGTTCTGGGCTGCAGTGGGCTATGCCAATTGGGTGTCTGCACTAAGTTCGGCATAAATAAGAGGAAATTCAGCATGGTATAGCAGTCTTGTCAGATTTTGGAAGATAAGCCAGTTCACTAATTGGATGGAAGACCACCAACGAAGGTTCTGTAGAGGAAGGCAATGTCAAACCACCTCTGCTTCTCACTTGCCTTGAAAGCTCCTTGATGGCGGTCACCTCAAGTCTTGGATGGGAGAACACCAAGGAAGACTCTAGAGAGGAAGGCAATGACAAACCACCTTTGCTTTCCACTTGCCTTGAAAGTCCCTTGCTGGGGTCACCATTAGTCAGCGGCAACTTGGTGGCGCTTTATGCACACAATGGGATGACGGGGAAGTCGGCATGGTATAGGCCAGTCTTGTCAGATCTTGGAAGATAAGCCAGTTTGGTACCTGGATGGGAGACCACCAAGGTAGGTTCTGCAGAGGAAGGCAATGGCAAGCCACCTTTTCTTCTCACTTGCCTTGAAAGCCCCTTGATGGTGTTGCCATACATACGTTGTGACTTGACAGTACTTACATACCTTCTCTAGGGCACCTTCTCTAGGAGGACGTGTGATGGACATTGGATCCTTGTAGATCTGATACTGTATATGCATTGAACAGAGATTCTTGCTGAAGTACAGCCAGACTGCTCATCTCTGTTTTTAAAGTATTACTGACCTCCAGTTTGGTATAGTGGTTGAGTGCACGGACTCTAATCTGGGAGAACCAGGTCTGATTCCCCACTCCTCCTTGTGTAGCTGCTGGATGACCTCGGGCAAGCCATAGTTCATCAGAGTTGTTCTCTCAAGGACAGTTTTGGAAAGAGCTCTCTCAGCCCCACCTACCTCACAGGGTGTCTGTTGCAGGGAGGGGAAGGGAAAGGAGACTGTAAGCCTCTCTGAGACTCCAAGTGAAGGGTAGGGTATAAATCCAGTCTCCT
>NW_015161991.1:188896-201828 GCF_001447785.1 Gekko japonicus | reverse complement strand
GGGGGAGCTCTGCAACTTACCTGGCTGCTTCTTGCTCTGACTGAGGGCTGCTGGGAGCAGGGGGTGGGGCTTGTTGCATGTGCCCACCCCCTGGGCTCTTTACTACCGGAACGCCGCTCCTGTGTGCTCCTGCAGGAAATGACCCCCGAGAGGCACCATCACTGAACCTGGAGGTCCTGTTTAGCTACTTAACAGCTTACATGGCCATGCCTATCCTCATGAATTGATCCACTCCCCTTATGAAGCCATCCAAGCCAGAGGGAGGGAGTCCCGTTAGTGAATTATGCAGTGTGTGTAAAGAAGTCAACCCTATCAATTTTGTTAAGCAAACCAGAGTTCTAACATTACGGAAGGTAAATTTCTCTTGATCTATTTTCTCCCAGCCATTCGTCATCATACAGACCTCTCTCTTTACTCTCCCCCTTTGAAATTGTGGCTCTAAACTAAAAAGCCTCTGACATGTCAGCCTTCCCTCATAAAAAGATGCTCTGAGTACTTTTATCAGCTTGTTTGCCCCTTTTATGTCCCTTTTTCCATTCTACGGTGGGCGATCGAACACCTTCCTACCTATAATCCTTCCATTGCCTCTTCCCATTGGCTGGGCTTCCCGACACCACTGGTTCAGGCTTGGCCTATCAGCTTTATACTCTGTTCAACACTGGGGCTAGGCACGAAGACATCTCCTGCTTTAGGAACAGGGAAATCAGGAATACACTGCAGACAAATTAGTGAATCTGCTCACTGTCATATGGCAATGGTGTAAATGGATGTGGAATGGTATGGTAAAGTCCAGTCTTGTCTTGTCTCGACATCCATGCAAGATGGAGGACCACTAAGGAAGACCCTGCAGACGAAAGCAATGGCAAATCCCCTTTGTTTCTCACTTGCCTTGAAAGCTCCTTGCTGGGGTCACCATAAGTTAGCTGCAACTTGATGGCACTTTATTCACACAATGCAATAATGCAGCGGGCTATGCCGATTGGGTGTCCACACTAAGTTCGGCATCAGTATGGCAAGCCAGGCAGGAACTGCGGTCCACCAGCCACATGAGCTCAGGAGTTCTGGGTTGCACTGGGCTATGCAGATCAGGTGTCCACACTAAGTTCAATAACAGGAAATCCGGCATGGTATAGCAGTCTTGTCAGATTTTGGAAGATCAGCCAGTTCACTAATTGGATGGGAGACCACCGATGAAGGTTCTGTAGAGGAAGGCAATGTCAAACCACCTCTGCTTCTCACTTGCCTTGAAAGCGCCTTGATGGCAGTCACAAGTCTTGAAAGGGAGAACACCAAGGAAGACTCTACAGAGGAAGGCAATGGCAAACCACCTTTGCTTTCTACTTGCCTTGGAAGTCCCTTGCTGGGGTTGCCATTAGTCAGCTGCAACTTGGTGGTGCTTTATGAACACAATGGGATGACGGGGAAGTCGGCATGGTATAGGCCAGTCTTGTCAGATCTTGGAAGATAAGCCAGTTTGGTACTTGGATGGGAGACCACCAAGGTAGGTTCTGCAGAGGAAGGCAATGGCAGGCCACCTTTTCTTCTCACTTGCCTTGAAAGCCCCTTGATGGTGTTGCCATACATATGTTGTGACTTGACAGTACTTACATACCTTCTCTAGGGCACCTTCTCTAGGAGGACGTGTGATGGACATTGGATCCTTGTAGATCTGATACTGTATATGTATTGAACAGATATTCTTGCTGAAGTACAGCCAGACTGCTCATCTCTGTTTTTGAAGTATTACTGACCTCCAGTTTGGTATAGTGGTTGAGTGCACGGACTCTAATCTGGGAGAACCGGGTCTGATTCCCCACTCCTCCTTGTGTAGCTGCTGGATGACCTTGGGCAAGCCATAGTTCGTCAGAGTTGTTCTCTCAAGGACAGTTTTGGAAAGTGCTCTCTCAGCCCCGCCTACCTCACAGGGTGTCTGTTGCAGGGAGGGGAAGGGAAAGGAGATTGTAAGCCTCTCTGAGACTCCAAGTGAAGAGCTACCTGGATGAGGCTTCCATCCTCGATCCCTTCCAGTCTGGTTTTCGCCCGGGTCACGGGACGGAGACAGTACTGGTCGCGCTGACTGACGATCTCCATAGGCATCTGGATCGTGGCGGCGTGACGGCACTGGTGTTGTTGGAATTGTCGGCGGCGTTCGATATGGTCGACCACCAGTTGCTGGCCCGCCGCCTCACCGACGTGGGGATTCAGGGGCTTGCCCTTCAGTGGCTTACCTCTTTTCTCCAAGGTCGGGGACAGAGGGTGGTGTTGGGGGGGCACCGGTCCTGGAGGCGCTCCCTTGAATGTGGAGTGCCTCAGGGGGCTGTGCTGTCCCCGAAGTTGTTTAACATCTACATGCGCCCCCTCGCCCAGATTGCCCGGAGGTGTGGGCTTGGGTGTCATCAATATGCGGATGACACCCAGCTCTATCTGATGTTGGACGGCCAGTCGGACTCTGGTCCCGATGACCTTTTGCGGACATTGCAAGCCGTGGCTGGGTGGCTCAGGCTGAGTCGGTTGAAACTAAACCTGGCAAAGACGGAGGTCCTGGGCCTGAGTCAGATCGGCCAGGAGTTAGGACACCCTCTCCCGACCTTTGGCGGGACACCATTGGTGCCTACGCGGGAGGTTAGGAGTTTGGGTGTGCTCCTGGACTCCTCTTTAACGATGGAGGCCCTGGTGGCAGCCACTGCCAGGTCAGCCTTTTATCATCTGTGGCTGTTTCGGCAGTTGGTCCCCTACCTCGACCGTGATGACTTGGCTACAGTGATCCATGCGACGGTCACCTCAAGATTAGACTACTGTAACACTCTCTACATGGGGCTGCCTTTGTTGCAAATTCAGAAGCTGCAGTTAGTGCAGAATGCTGCGGCCAGGCGTCTGATGGTTCTCCCTAGATGGGAGTACATCCGACCTGTGCTGAAAGTGCTGCACTGCCTGCCTATAGCTTTCCGAGTTCGCTTCAAAGTGCTGGTACTTACCTTTAAAGCCCTATATGGCCAGGGTCCGACATACCTGAGGGACCGCCTTTCCCCATTGATACCCCAGAGAGTACTGCGGTTGGGGGCTCAACATCAACTGGTGATTCCAGGCCCCAGGGAAGCCAGGCTTGTGGCAACCAGGGCCAGGGCCTTTTCAGTGGCAGCTCCTACCTGATGGAACAAGCTCCCAGAGGAGATCAGGGCCCTGCGGAACCTTTCACAGTTCCACAGGGCCTGTAAGACGGAGCTCTTCTGCCAGGCTTTTAATTAGGAGCCACCACCACCACCAATTACCTCATGGGAACATGGGGCATTGGGATGGCCCACTATAAAATCGAGTTACAGTATTCTGATGGAGCAGTACTGCCGATTCGGGCTTGAGTAACATCTACTGATCACCATCTTGACTTGACTGATTTGACTAAATTATTTATATTAACATCACCGAGCACTTTAACTTTGATAAAATGGTTGTTTTTATGTGTTTTCATGTTTTATACTTGGCACAGCGTGCCCTTGTCTGTTTGGTACAAGCCTTGGCTGGGAAGGTGGGGTAGAAATCCAATAAATAAATAAATAAATGAAATGAAAAATGTGATATTACAGAGAAAAACCTCATGGGAATTATTGGTGGGCTTTGAAAATCACAGGGCAAGGTGCCGTACATTTTATCTCAGTGTGGGGCACAAATGGGAGGCCTGGGAATGAATGATTCTGAGGATAGCTGGCTGCCTCATCAGATTTTTAACTGTTTGCTTGGGTGGTTAAGTGTGTGGACTCTAATCTGGGAGGACCGGGTTTGATTCCCCACTCCTCCACTTGCACCTGGCTGGATGACCTTGGGCAAGCCATGGTTCTGATAAGAGCTGTTCTTGAAAAAGAGCAGTTGTCAAAAGAGCTCTCTCCACCCCACCTGCCTCACAGGGTGTCTGTTGTGGGGAGGGGAAGGGAAAGGAGTTTGTCAGCCACTCTGAGACACCTTCGGGTAGTGAAGGGCGGGGTATAAATCCAATCTCCTCTTCCTCTCTCTTCTTCTTCTAATAACCCTAATAATGTCCTGGCCTGGATGGCCCAGCCTAGCTCAATCTCATCAGAATTTGGAAGCAAAGGAGGGTCTACCTTGGTTAGTACCTGGGTCATCTAGGAAGCCCAGGGTCATTTCACAGAGGGAGGCAATGGCAAACCACCTCTGTCCATCTCTTGCCTTGAAAACCCTGGGGGGGCACCATAAATCATAGAGTCATAGAGCTGGAAGGGGCCTCCACGCCATCTAGTCCAACCCACACACAATGCAGGAAATTCACAAATACCTTCCCCCCCCTCACTCCCAGTGACCCCTTCTCTATGCCCAGAAGGGGGGGGACCTCCAGGATCCTAGGCCAAACTGGCTTGGAGAACAATTGCTTCCTGACCCCAAAGTGGCCATCGGCATTTCCCTGGGCGTGTAAGTCAGCTGCAACTCGACCGTATTTCACCACCACCACCACCAATCAGGCTTTTCCTCACTGCAAGTCTCCAAGCAGAGGTTGGACAATCATCTGTTGGTGGGATGTTCCGGCTCTGAATTCCCTTCACTGAACAGGGGTTGAACAAGATGGGCCTCTGAACTCTATGGATCCACAATCGTGACTGGGGTTATTTGAAACATCTCAATCGTGCCTTTCCGAGAGAGGCTTTCAAGGTGGTATTTTCTGTCTGTATCCCTCAAATGTGCGGAAAGAACACAAAGAACCGCAGAAGTCCATTTCAGCAGGGAAAAGAGGATCTAAGCAGTAAATATCAAGGGAAGCCTCCTTTGTGTTGAGGCATTGCCAGGGTGCTTCGGTACTGAATGAGAACTGATAGGAACACTCCAGAGGAAGAGGAGTCGAATGCAGGCGGGGTAGTTAGCAGGGCCCAGGGATTCTGGCAGAGCCCCACTGTCACTGACACCCCCCAGCCTTGCACCGCTCCTGCCATCTGCTCATGCACCCTTCCTTGACCATCCTCTTGCAAGCATTCCACTGCCCCTGCTTTCCCAGCATGGATGACGAAGTACATGGGGATGGTACACAGTGGCAACACTCCTGGACGCCACAGGGGAGGGGCTGTGGCTCAGTAGCTTGAGGAGGAGGAGGAGGAGGCAGCAAGAACTTGCAGGTGACGTATAGGTATACAGCTTAACATCCTTTCCTGGTGGGAAGAAGAAGAAGAAGAGATTGGATTTATACCCCGCCCTTCACTTGGAGTCTCAGAGCGGCTTACAAACTCCTTTCCCTTCCCCTCCCCACAACAGACACCCTGTGAGGTGGGTGGGGCTGAGAGAACTCTGACACAAACTGCTCTTTTTCAAGGACAGCTGTGCCAGAGCTTGTGCCTGACCCAAGGTCACATCAGCAGGTGCAAGTGGAGGAGTGGGGAATCAAACCCGGTTCTCCCAGATTAGAGTCCGCACACTTAACCACTACACCAAGCTGGCTCTCAAGAGGAGGAGGATAGCGTCAATCCAACTCATGTTGGCTCTTCCTCTTTTCTTCCTGCCTTCAACCTTTCCGAGCACAATCGTCTTGGGTCCTCATGATGTGACCAAAGTAGGATAGCCTCGGCTTGATCATTTCAGCTTCTAGGGAGAGTTCAGGCTTGATTGGATCCAGAACCCACTTCTTTGTCTCTTTGGTGGCCCACGGCAGGGCTCTTTTTGTAGAAAAAGCCCAGCAGGAACTCATTAGCATAATAGACCATACCCAACAGCAGGAACTCATTAGCATATTAGGCCACATGCATGACAGCACAGCTCATTAGCATATTAGGCCACACCCCCGTGTTACCAGAAGTGTGCTCATCCAGCCACACCCACCTTTTGCTTCTTATTCTGTTTACCTTGTTTGTTGTCAAAACCCAGGCCTTTTTTTGGAGCAGGAACTCCTTTGCATGTTAGGCCACACACCCCTAATGCAGCCAATCCTAATGAGTTCCTGCTGTTGGGTGTGGCCTATTATGCTAATGAGTTCCTGCTGGGTGTGGCCAACTTGGGAGCCAGCCGGAACTCCGTTCCTGTGCGTTCCTGCCCAAAAATAGCCCTGGCCCACAGTATCCGTCAAACTCTCCCCTGATACCACATTCCAACGGAATCAACTTTCTTCCTATCAGCTATATTCATTGTCTGACTTTCACACCATACATAGTAATGGGGAAACTATGGTATGAACTGTCTTGAACTTGGTCGCCAGAGTATAAATATCCAAATAAATAAAAAAAACCGGGGGGGGGAGCATAAATATAAGGTAAAGTGGTTTGCTGACCAGTTTTGGATCCATACACACTCCTTGTGTGAGCAGATGGCACTGCTGTTGATGGAGGTCCAACGATTTCAGCTGGTGGGTCTTCATCTGTGACCCTCAATACCATTTTCCATGCTATTATTTTTCAGTAGCTGCAGTAGAAAAGAGGAGAAGATCCAGGCTCCTGGTGCTGCTGTCTTCACCGTTCATACGATCCAACCTGACATTTAAATCCAAATCGCACTAAGTTGTCGCTGAAGAAAAGTGGCATGCATTTCCCCCCCCCAAATGAAAACCTTCCTGTTTTCCTTGGGAGACACTGAGCTACACACCATTCCTCAGGGAAGCTGGAAACAGCGCTGTGATTTCGAAAGCTGCCACCATGAGAGTCTGTGGGCCATGGCGATGATTTCTATATTTATACAAAGGTGACAGTGGGTTGTCAGACGGTGTGTGAGTTAATATTGCTTAAGCATCAGACAAGGTGTTGACATCCATATGCGATGGCGGGATGGCGCCGTTCTCAAGCAAGGCGCCCGCGGGTGTGAGGGCCCCGTTCTCCCCCAGCCCTGCGTCTCCTGACAACTGTTATTTATCGTTCCGGAACCGGTTATTTGTGGCTCGGCGATTTGCATATTTAACTAATTGGGATTGCAGTCACAAAACGAATGCTACTATGTTACTCTATTGATAGAACTGCAAAGCTGCAAATGACTAATTAAGGCAAGCCAATTAATCAAAGTCCATTGATGTTTATGGAGTCTTGGCAACTCTGAATCCATGCAGATATAACATTCCGTTCACAAATCCGAGGGGTGCGGTACGGCCTGCGTTGTCACCTCAGCTTAAATCATGTCAGCCATGATTTAGATATCAAGCCAGGCTGAATTCCAGATTTTGCTAGTTTGGGATATCTTCTAGTCTGAGGTATCTCTTCCAGTACTTTATTGCCCCTTTCAAGAAGATGGAGACACGCTTGTTCCATCATCCAGCACTGAATGGTACCTTGTGGTTGTTGTTGTTGTTCAGTTGCACAGTCGAGTCCGACTTTTCGCGACCCCATGGACCAGCTCCCGCCGGGCCCTCCTGTCTTCCGCCATCCTCTGAAGTTGGCTCAATTTCATGTTCGTTGCATCGATGACACTGTCCAACCATCTCATCCTTTGCCGTCCCCTTGTGGTAGTAAGGATGATTTAGCGCCTAGGTTGACTACTACCCAAAATCTCTGTCATATGGAAGTTTGTTATACTGAATCAGAACCTTGGTTCATCAACAGGGTTGCCAACCTCCAGGTGGGACCTGGAGAGCTCCCACTAACATTTCATCTCCAGACAACAGAGATCAGCTCCCCTGGAGAAAAAGGCTGATGTGGAAGGTGAACTCTGTGTCACTGTACCCTGTTGAGGTCCCTCCCCTTCCCAAACCCTCCCCTCCCCAGGCTCCACCATCAAAATCTGCCAGTATTTCTTCACCCGGAGCTGGCAACCCTATCTATCAAGCCCTGTATTGTCTACTCAGACTGGCAGCAGCTCTCTAGGGTCTCCGGCAGAGAGCTTTCACATCACCTACCTTCTTGTCCCAGCTCAGGATAACTTGATCTCGTCAAATCTCAGAAGCTAAGCAGGTTCTGCCATGATTAATATTTGGATGGGAGACTACCAAGAAAAAACAAGGTTGCTACGTAGAGGCGGGCAATGGCAAGCCACCTCTGAATGTGTCTTGCCTTGAAAATCCTATGGAGTTGCCATGAGGCAGTGACTCAGCTGCAACTGGATGGCAACAAAACAAAAACAAACGAAATAATTTTGGCCCAGCAGCCGTGACCAGGAGAAAGAAAATGGAGGCATAGCAAGAAAACCCTACAGAGGGTGGGCTGGAAAGAACATAAGAAGAGCCCTGCCAGAACAGAGCAATGGTCCGTCTAGTCCAGCATCCTGTCTCACACAGTGGCCAACCAGTTCCTCTGGACAGAAAACAACATGGCACAGAGGCTGAGGCCTTCATAAGAACATAAGAAGAGCCCTGCTGGAACAGACCACTGGTCCATCTAGTCCAGCATCCGGTCTTACTCAGTGGCCAACCAATTCCTCTGGAGGGCCAACAATAGGGCAGAGAGGCTGAGGCCTCCATAAGAACATAAGAAGAGCTCTGCTGGATCAGACCACTGGTCCACCTAGTCCAGCATCCTGTCTCACACAGTGGCCAACCAGTTCCTCTGGAGGGCCAACAATAGGGCAGAGAGGCTGAGGCCTCCATAAGAACATCATCTAGTCCAGCATCCTGTCTCACACACAGTGGCCAACCAATTCCTCTGGAGGGCCAACAATAGGGCAGAGAGGCCGAGGCCCTCATAAGAACACAGGAAGAGCCCTGCAGGGTCAGACCAGTAGTCCATCTAGTCCAGCATCCTATATCACACAGTGGCCAACCAGTTCTTATTTAGGGCCAACAATAGGGCACAGAGGCCAAGGCCATCCCCCAAAGTTGCCTCCTGGCTCTGGGATTCAGAGGCTGACTGTCTCATTCCTGAAGATTCTTGAGTTATGCATTTAATTCACCAGGCATCATTGTAGTGAAAGAAAGGGAAGTCCCCCAACAGGTTTCCCTATAAGTTAATACAAAGTAAATACAGCTGCTCTTCTCCTCATTGGGTCCGTTTCCCCCCCCCCAGTCACCTGGCACCTGGCCCAGTTAACAGCCAGCTGGATTCTCAATATGGGCTTTCCCAGCTTTTTTGTTTGTTTGCTTGTTTTTAGGGGGTTGTTTTGGGTTTTTTGCAAATCCTGACTCAGGAATCTTTCTAGGAATGAATTATTTACATTCCCCCTTCCAAGGACCTCATCCGTAGTGAATATTACTCACACAAGCCTGAAAAGGTGAGACTGGGAGACAGCAACTTGCCCCTTCTTCCCATTCTGCATTTGGTATTTTGCCCACTTCTCCATCCTGGCCATCTTTCCGTCTTCGAAGAGGAGAGAGAGAGGTCAGCCTTTTTTAAAGCAAAACTCATGTAAGAAGAAGATCCCTGCTAGATCAAACCGGTGGTCCATCTTGTCCAGCATTGGGTCCCACACAGCAGCTAACCTCTGGAGGTCCAACAAAAAGGGCATAGAGGCCAAGGCCTTCCCCTGACATTGCCTCCTGGCACTGGGGTTCCTCTGCTACTGCATAGGAAAGTTCTCTTTACTCACTATGGCCAGTCCACAAAAGACAGAATGAGTGAACATAAGAACATAAGAGACACCAATGTTGGATCAGGCCAAAGGCCCATCCAGTCCAACAATCTGTGTCACACAGTGGCCAGAAATACCAGTGCCATCAGGAGGTCCACCAGTGGGGCCAGGACATTAGAAGCCCTCCCACTGTTGACCCCCCCCCAAGCTTACTCCCTGTAAAGAGAGCCAGATTGATGTAGCTGTTAGGCGCATGGACTCTAATCTGGAAGAACCAGGTTTGATTCCCCACTTCTCCACATGCAGCTGCTGGTGTGACCTTGGGTCGGTCACAGTTCTCTCAGAGCTGTTCTCTCAACAGCAGTCCTTGAAAGAGCTCTCTCAGCCCCACCTACCTTACAGGGTGTCTGTTGTGGGAGGGGAAGAGAAAGGAGATTGTAAACTGCACTGAGACTCCTTTGAGTAGTGAGGGGAGGGGTATAAATCCAATCTCCTCCTCCAAAAAAAATGTATTAAAAAAATTGGTTTTTCTGCAAAACTAGGGGGCCCTCCAAGTTTTCAGAAAAACCTGTTTAGGGAAAGTGTGTCCCCTATCTGTGGATTTAGGTATCCACAGATTTGGGAAATAGTATATAGATAGCCCCGTGACTTATGTAGACTGCAGAGAGTCAGTGTGGTGTAGTGATTAGGGTGCCTGGTTGAGAGATCACAGGCCAAAACACATCAGGGTCAAGCCCACTGGCCCTTGTGTATATATAACTTTGGAATTTTTACATGAGGTGTGATTGGGCCACTATATGTTTTTTTTAATCCTTTACAAATAAACACATGCATTTTTACATATCATTTATATGTTGAGTTTTAATTGTTGGCCCTCTGTTCAGTTTGACTTACCTTCTCGGGTTCCTGAGATCACAGAGTCCCAGCTTTAAGTCCCTGCTCGGCCACAAATCTCCCTGGGTGATCCTCGGTCCAACCTCTCTTTCTCAGCCTAGCTGAGAGAGCCAGTTTGGTGTAGTGGTGAGACGCGTGGACTCTGTTCGGGGAGAACCGGGTTTGATTCCCCACTCCTCCATGTGCAGCTGCTGGTGTGACCATGGGTCAGTCATAAGTTCTTTCAGAGCTGTTCTCTCAGGAGCAGTTCTCAAGAGAGCTCTCTCAGCCCCACCCTGCCTCACAGGGTGTCTTTTTCAGGGAGAGGAGGGGAAAGGAAGATTGTAAACTGCTCTGATACTCTGCGTGAAGGGTGGGGTATAAATCCAGTCTCCTCCTCCTCCTCCTCCTCCTTCTGACTGTTGCAAGAATGAAATGCAGAAGGAGCTTCCCAGGGGAAGAGGGAGATTAAAAAGCAGTCATAAGTATAATGGTTTTACAAATGAGACTGGCTTCTTTCAGCCTTCTCCACTCTTAGCAGGGCATGCCAGTTGCCAGATAGCAGTAAACCCTGGCAGTGCTTGGCCTCCCAGGCTGGCGTTGTAGTACAGCCAAGGCAGAACAGACTTCAGGAGTTACATCAAGAGAATGAAATTAAGAATTGTATGGCTGAGTGGTATCAGCATACTGATGACACTCAGCTGTAGGGTTGCCAGGTCCCCCTGACCACCGGTGGGGGATGAGGAGGTAGGGTTACCAGATCCAGGTTGAGAAACTGCTGGAGATTTGGGGGCAGAGCCTGGGGAGGACAGGGACCTCAGTGGGGTACAATGCCACAGAATCCACCATCCAAAGCATCCATTTTCTCCAGGGGAACTGATCTCTGCAGTCTGGACATTATCTATAATTTCAGGAAATCCCCAGGTTCCACCTGGAGGCTGGTATTCCTACTCAGCTCCGTAACTCCAGATCTCAATTAGTAAATTTACATAGATACTAAAAAGCATAGGGTATTGTACTGAACCCTGGAGAACAACCCAAGTTGTCTCTCAAGATGTTGAATCATGCTGTACGAAGGAGGTTTTCTGACAGTATTCAGATTGAAAAGACTGAAACCAACCAAAGGCATTACCATGCTCACCAGGTGTGGTGGGTTAGTCCTGGCAAGTAATTAGCCTGCACAGAGTGCAGCATTGTGCATACTATTGCCTCTGGGATGTGGAAATCCAAAAGGATCAGCTTCCTGAGCTTCTTGAAAGAGAATGCTGTTTATATAAATCTAGGTTGGTTGCACTTAGGGAGTCAGTCTCTCACTGATAACTGTGCATTGGGTAATGTCAGAAAGAAAAACAGGGTTCAGAGGTGTTAGAGTGAGGCATTTTCCCCCAAAAATCATGTAGTCATTGGTTTTTAGCTAATAAAAGTTGCAACTGACTTATACATATACAAGTGCCATCAAGTTGCAACTGATTTATACATATACAAGCGCCATCAAGTTGCAACTGATTTATACATATACAAGTGTCATCAAGTTGCAACTTATTTATACATATACAAGTGCCATCAAGTTGCAACTGACGTATACATATACAAGTGTCATCAAGTTGCAACTGACTTATACATATACAAGCGCCATCAAGTTGCAACTGATTTATACATATACAAGTGCCATCAAGTTGCAACTCAGAGCCAGCTTGGTGCAGTGCAATGCTCCCTCTAAGCTGTGGAGTCTTGTGAGCAAAAATTCTACTTCATGAGTGACTGGCATTAAAGTTGTGGGTGAGCGATTTTTGGCTGCTGCATAAATTAGTTTGCTCTGGAGCCCTCCTTCCTGAGCGAAGACAAAAATCTGTGAGCCGGAGGCTAAAAAACTGAGCTTCCTCACACTAACTCAGCTTAGAGGGAACACTGGTAGTGGTTAAGACCAGCAGACTCTAATCTGGAGAACTGGATTTGATTCCCCACTTCTCCACATGACACCAGCTGGGTGACCTTGGGCCTGTCACGTTTCTTTCAGAGCTCTCTCAGTCCCACCTACCTCACGGAGTGTCTGTTGTAGGGATAGAAAGGGGACTGTAAGCCACTCTGAGTGAAGGGCAGGACATAAATCCAACTCTTCTTCTTGAGGTGACCACAGCAGGAGGCATTCAAGGCAAATGAGAAGCAGTGGCGGTTTGCCATTGCCTTCCTCTGCAGACTCTTCCTTGTGGTCTTCCACCAAAGTACTGACCCTGCTTATATCAGAGTACTAACCCTACTTGTCTTAGAATTGCAGTGATCCCAGCGAGGAGCTTTTGAGGCAAGTAAGAAGCAGAGGTGGTTTGCCGTTGCCTTCCTCTGCAGGGTCTTCCTTGGTGGTCTCCCATCCGAGTACCAACCCTGCTTTGCTTCAGAGATCTAATGAGGGCCCCGGTCACACGGGAGGCTTTGATCCGCAAGAGGGACGGATTGGGGGCGCATCAAGCAGGTGAGATCGCACTGCAACATCTGGGAAGCAGCGCGCACCCGTCCCTGATCCATCTCTTCCAGCCGAAGATGCGGATAAAAAAAACAACCTACGAAACACTAGTACTTACCGAAAAATCCACTGCAGGGGCGGACGAGTGATCCCCGGCGCGCCCGTCTCTCCCGACGCATGCGAGGTCCTGCTG
>NW_015161991.1:151087-188849 GCF_001447785.1 Gekko japonicus | reverse complement strand
TCTGCGGGCTGTGGCTTCCCCCCCCCCAGCATCTGATTACGCCAGGGAGGAAGTGTGTGGCGGCTAGGGGGATCTGTCTGATCCCGCCGCCGCGCGTCTCTTTTGGTGCGGCTCAAAAAAGCCGCACTTCGGCCACGCCCATTCCCCCCAGTGTGACCGGGGCCGAGATAAAGCCATAGTGTGCTGCCTTCCATCCTAGCTTCTCATTTAAAGTTCCAAAAACAAGCACAGAGTTCTTGTACTTCTATCCAAGTACAATCCAGCTGAAGCATATTTTGGTGGGTAGCCGTGTTGCTCTGCAGTAGAACAACTAGATTCAAAAGCAGTAGTACCTTAGAGGCCAACAAGATCAGAGACCAACAAGAGACCCGCAAGATTCAACAGTCAAAGCCAGGTTTGCATTCAGTAGCACCTTAGAAACCAACAAGATCAGAGACCAACAAGATTCAATAGTCAAAGCCCTCTTCCTGTCTGACAAAGGGAGTTTTAACTCCCAAAAGCTCACCCTCCAAAACTCTTGTTGGTCTCTAAGGTCAAAGTAGCATGCTTCTCTTTAAGGATGAATCAGCACGCTCCATCCTAAAATGCAGGACTGGAATAGGTTGCTCCTTAGGAGTGGGAACAGTTACATGTTATACATTGTGCTGGGGGGGGCTGGGGGTCAGCGAAAGAGCCTGTGCTTAGCATGCAGAAGAACCCAGGTTCAATCCGCAGCATATCCAGAGGAGGAGGAGGAAGAAAAGGAGATTGGATTTATACCCCACCCTTCACTCAGAGTCTCAGAGCGGTTTACAATCTCCTTTCCCTTCCCCACCCCACAACAGACACCTTGTGGGGCTGAGAGAGCTCTTTCCAGAACTGCTCGTGAGAGAACAGCTCTGAGAGAACTCTGGCTTGCCCAAGGTCACCCAGCAGCTGCATATGGAGGAGTGGGGAATCAAACCCGGTTCTCCCAGATTAGAGTCCGTGCTCCTAACCACTACACCAAACAAATAGGTGGCAGGGGATGAGCTTTCGTAAGTCACTGCTCCCTTCTTCAGTCACGGTTCACTTCTTCAGATATGTGAGCAGTGACTCACGAAAGCTCATCCCCTGCCACCAATTTTGTTAGTCTTCAAGGTGCTACTGGACTCTTGCTGTTTTCTACTGCTTTGGACAGACTAACACGGCTACCGGTCTTGATCTGTCACCATAGTTAGAACAGCATAAAAGACAAAGAGTTTAAATAGAAAACAATGTCCTACAAGAACGGGGATGGGTGTGTATACGTCATTCCAAATTTCCCAGAAGCAGTATTTCTCATAAGCTATGATTTATGGTACCTTTGATCAAGACTGCTATTAACGTGTCACGGGATAGCAAAATCAAACCCCGCCTGCTGTACAGGTAGTAATCGTGGCATGTAAAATGGCTCGCTTATCTTGATGGATTATGGATACCTGGTAGGTAAGAGGGCAAGAGATCAGACATTACCTCTAGAAACTGACAGTAGCTGTCTGCCCAGTGACTTCTGCCAACTCCGCAAAGCTCTCCGCAGTCTTTTCTCCTGCCCGGAACTCCTGGCGAGCAACGGCGCTGTCCAAGGTCCTGGATTCACAATACAGGGGCTACGTCTCTTCCTCCCAGCCTGCCAAACTGCTCCTCTGAGTGCAGTCACTATTATGCTTCCTAGGGCATAATAATGGGTTATGATCGTTCTTTGATGACTTCTTTTCCCAGAAGGTCTCCCTTTGCTGGATGTAGATAATAATATACATTTTTCATTGTACCGACTCCCCGGGAAAAGAAAGGGGGAAGGTGGGGGGGAACCCCACACACCTTGCTAGTTTCTCATGGCATCCTTTGAAAAGTGCATGTGTTCTGTGCTGCTACCTTGCGTAAGACACAGCTCCCTCTTTTACTGCCACATATATAATTATGCTAATTACTTTCCCCTTTCCGTGCGTTGCCTCGTTGCGCGTTGCGGCTTAACCTTTCCCTCTCCCATTCTTCTTCTGTTTCCTCAGGTTACAAGCCATGGGACTGATTGTTTCTCGCTGCTTCTGGCTTTGATGGACGGCCTTCCTGGCTAATGATGTGAGCGCAAGTTGTGGCAAACACTGACCTAGCAAAGGCATTTGAGTCCCACTGGGAAAGGAAGATGGATGGGAGATCTTAGGGGGCATAGAGAACATAAACACCATAAACTATGTCCATCAATGCATATGACACATGATGAAGTCCAACTGGCCAATTTATTTAATTATTTTTGTTCTGTTTTTCACTCTATACATATTTGTTTATATCCTCTTTCTTCCCAATGGGACCCAAAGTGGCTTACATCAGTAAGAACATAAGAAGAGCCCTGCTGGATCAGACCAGTGGTCCATCTAGCCCAGCATCCTGTCTCACACAGTGGCCAACTCATTCCTCTGGAGGGCCAACAACAGGGCAGAGAGTCTGAGGCCTCCATAAGAACATAAAGATAGTCCTGCCAGATTGGACCAGTGGTCCATCTAGTCCAGCATCCTGTGCTACACAGTGGCCAAGCAGTTCCTCTGGAGGGCCAATAACAGGGCACAGAGACTGAGGCCTTCCCCTGAGGTTGCCTCCTGGCCCAAAGATTCAGAGAATTAGTGCTTCTAAATGTGGACGCTCCCCTCAGTCACCAAGGCTAGTAGCCATTCATAGGATAGGTCTATCTAACTCCTTTTAAAGCTGAATCTATTCCTGTGGCCATCACTACATCCTCTGGCAGCAAATTCCACATTTTAATCACCAGTTTGATGTAGTGGTTAGGAGCATGGATTCTAATCTGGGAGAACTGGGTTTGATTCCCCACTCCTCCACATGCAACTGCTGAGTGACCTTGGGTCAGTCACAAGCTCCCTCAGAGCTGTTCTGGAAAGAGCAGGTCTTGAAAGAGCTCACTCAGCCCCACCTACCACACAGGGTGTCTGTTGTGGGGAGGGGAAGGGAAAGGAGATTGTAAGCCACTCTGATACTCCTTTGGGTAGTGAAGGGTGGGGTATAAATCCAATCTCCTCCTCCTCCTCCTCCTCCTCTTCTTCTTGTGTAAAGAAGTATTTATATTTATTAACTAAGACTAAAGTGCTCTATCCAGTTACTAGTGTCCTAGATCCAAGATGGTATCCCCATGACTCGAGCTGGTATTCTCAGCGTACATATCCAGTGGCGACGGCCTTTCCAATGTAATTCCAGGTTCTTCCTAGGGCCCCGTCAATGCCTCCATTCAGATGTCTTGATGGTGGTGGTATAGTAGGGCGGCGGCTCCTACTCAAAAGCCTGGCGGAAGAGCTCCGTCTTGCAGGCCCTGCAGAACTGCTCAAGGTCCCGCAGGGCCCGGATCTCCCTCGGGAGCTCATTCCACCAGGTAGGAGCCGCCACCGAAAAAGCCCTAGCCCTGGTCCCAGCCAGTTTGACATCCTTGGGGCCCGGTATAACCAATAGATTTTGGGGCCCCGACCGAAGTGCTCTTGGGGGAACATGTGAGGTAAGGCGGTCCCTCTATTTGTCTGTCCTGAATCTACTGCCCATCAGTTTCATTTGATGCCCCCTGAGTTCTAGGATTTCAGTAGAGAGAGAAAAATTTCTCTTTGGCATCTCTCTCCACCCCATGCATATTTTTATAAACCTCCATCATGTCCCCCATTCTCCCCTCCCCTCCTCCTTTTCATCCCCTGTGAGCTAGTCTAGGCTGAGAGTACGTGACTGGCCCAAGGTCACCCAGCAAGATTTTATGGCAGAGTGGGGAACTGAACCTGGGTTCCCCAGATCATAGTCCAACACTTTAACCACTACACCACGCTAGTTCTCTTATGAGTGCATTGCTTATAATTGCTGGGGAGTCCCATGATCCCCTGGAGGGATTTAAACCATTTATTGTGTATTTTCAGAACATTCTTCAGCACAGTTTGAGAACACATAAATATATCCCTAGCACTATAATCCTCAGCAGTGTTCCCCTTTTCCAAGTCCAGTGAGGTCAATGGGTGGAACTCCGTTTAGGACGGCACTGTTAATCACAATAGAGAATCTTATGACACAGCAGGAGATTAAGGATTTCAGCAGGTCCGTCTAACATGGAAACCTCATACTGGTTGAAATTAAGGTTCAGTGGTTAAGACGCTGAACTGCAGACTGGAAGGTCAGTAGCTCGGCAGTTTGAGACCTGAGTGCTGCTTGACAGAGTGAGCTTCTGTCTCTGGCCCCAGCTCCTCCCAACCTAGCAGTTTGAGAGCAAGAAATTGCAAGTAGATAAACAGGTACCACTTCAGTGGGAAGGAAGCAGCATTCTGTGTGCCTCCGCGTCTAGTCATGCCGGCCACATGACCACGGAAACATCTTCGGACAGCGCTGGCTCTTCGGCTTGGAAACGGAGATGAGCACCGCCCCCTAGAGTCGGATTTGACTGGCTTTCGAGCATGGGAAACCTTTACTTTTACCGTTACCTAATCCTATTTCCATTCTATGTACTATTTTGACAGCTGAATCCTCTTCGAAGCTGGGGAGAGGCTGTGGCTCAGTGGTTAAGGCATCTGCCCTGCATGCCAAAGGTCCCAGGCTCAATCTCCAGAATCTCTGCATAAAATGATCAGGTAGTCAGTGATGTGTAAGCTCTCCTCCTCAGATCCTGCAGAGCTGCTACCAGACAGAGCTGGCAATACTGACCTTGATAGACCCAAGATCTGACTTAGTATAGGGCAGTTTCACATGTGCATACAAAGTAAATCCCACTGGGTCCGATTGAAATGTTCTGTTCTGCTAACTGTGGGGCCTTCTTGTGGTGCAAGGTGTTCTTCCTCGTGGTTTTCCTCCTTGTGTCAAACAAAGGCTCCACTGTTCATGCAGCACAACTTTTGGATGCCCCCCATTGTGTTTATTTGGACGTATTCCCAAGGGAGCGCACATAAGACAGTGGCTTTGCGGGCACAAAGTGTCTGTTCAGTTCATTCCCCGTGTCAGCCCTATGAGACAGTTCACTGCAGTGCTCTTCTTCCCTTGCAGATGGTGAACTGAAGCTAAGAGATATTATTAACTTGAAAAGCCAAAGGTGAGATTCGAACCTCAGTTCCCTTCTGAACTGATCTCAACTGGCTTTCAGGCGACTTTTACTAGTTCATTTGACACGCAAGCTTTTCATTCTCTGAGTCTGTGCTGTTTAGTAACTTTAATTTTTATATATTTTTAAAAATCCATCTTTAATCATAGCATCAATTGAATGGTGTGGGTTTTGTTGTTGCTGTGAGATATCTTAAGACCTCATGTGCTATCTTTCTCATAGACTCTCAAGGTAGATGATAAAATATAAGACACAATTTGATCAGACAGCATAAGACACCCAGTAAACAATGAAGTCAGATTATGATTGAATCTGCCTTATACTCAGGGGTCATTTCGTAGAAAAAGAGGTGCAGGAGCTCATTAGCATAACTCATTAGCATAACATCTTTGAATATGCCACACCCCCTGACATCACCGGAAGTGTGTCAGAAGGCAACACCCAGGGGGGAGCTCTGCAACTTACCTGGCTGCTTCTTGCTCTGACTGAGGGCTGCTGGGAGCAGGGGGTGGGGCTTGTTGCATGTGCCCGCCCCCTGGGCTCTTTACTGCCGGAGCCCCGCTCCTGTGGGCTCCTGCAGGAAATGACCCCTGCTTATACTGAATCAGACCTTTGGTCCATAAAAATCAGTATTGTCTACTCAGACTGCCAGAGGCTCTCCAGGGTCTCAGGAGGAGGTTTTTCACATCACCTACTGCCTGATCCTTTAACTGGAGATGCCGGGGATTGAACCTGGGACCTTCTTCATGCCAAGCAGATGCTCTACCACTGAGCCATGGCCCCTCCCATTCTTGTGGAACAGTGCAAGCAAACCAACAACAAAAAAAGTCTAAGGTGTCATGTAGTCCTGACATGGATAGCCCAGGCAACCCAATCTTGTTCAGTCTCAGAAGGTTAGCAGGGTCATCCCTGCTTACCACAAGGATGGGAGACCTCCAAGGAAATCCAGGCTTGCTATGCAAAGGCAGGCCATGGCAAACCGCCTCTGAACATCTCCTGCCTTGAAAACCCTTCCGGGTCTCCATCAGTCGGCTGCGACTTGATGCACACACACGGAGTGACCTCCCATAATGCAGAAAGCGAGTCACAAACTAGAATACAGTAAAAGGAAGGTGATACATACAATAGACACTGCAATGGACTACAATCCTATTCTGTTATATATATATAAAAGATCTCCTGCGTTTTTCCATTATACCACTATAATGTAATATTATAATCCAATTCCCCCCACAAAATAGGTACAAAACCTGATAGTACTGTTAGGTATGCCACTGACACATCTCCACAAAGCAGATGACGTTTTTGAAGATCTTGGAAAAGGTACTTTAATCTCACAAGCGCATAAAGTTCCATTCGTGGACATCAAATATTCACTGTAAACAGTACACGCTACATTAGTAGTCGAAAGTCAGTAGGGTGTAGTTTCAGAGTAGAATCTGAGAGTAAAAGGTAAAGGTTTCCCTTGCTCAAAAACTAGTCAGATCTGACTCTAGAGGGGCAGTGCTCATCTCCGTTTACAAACCGAAGAGCCAGCGCTGTCTGAAGACTTCTCCGTGGTCATGTGGCCAGCATGACTAAACCCCAAGGTGCACAGAAAGCTGTTACCTTCCCACTGAAGTGGTACCTGTTTATCTACTTGCAATTTCTTGCTTTCAAACTCCTAGGTTGGCAGGAGCTGGGGCCAGAGACCGGAGCTCACTCCGTCACACAGCACTAGGGTCTCGAACTGCCAAACTACAGACCTTCTGGTTGGCAGCTCAGTTAACCTCTGAGCCTCTGTGGCCTGTAGGATCTGGGAGACCCAGGTTCAAACTCGCTGCCAGAGGATGGAGTGATGGCCACAGTAATAAACAACTTTTAAAAGAGATTAGATGGATTCAGGGAGGATAGGTCTATCAATGGCTACTAAGCATGATGATTAAAGGGAACCTCCACATTCAGAGGCACTAAGCCTCTGAATCCCAGAGACAGGAGGCAACATCAGGGGAAGGCCTCGGCCTCTATGCCCTGTTGTTGGCCCTCCAGAGGAATGGGTTGGCCACTATTAGACAGGTTGCTGTATTAGATGAACCTCTGTTCTGACCCAGCAGGGCTCTTTCTGTGTTCTTGTGTAAGCCCTTGGCCTCTATGTCCTGTTTTTTGGCCCTCCAGGGCAATTAGTTGGTCCCTGTGTGAGACAGGATGCTGGACTAGATAGACTATTGGTCTGATCAGCAGGGCTCTTCTTATATTCTGCCATGGAAGCTGATTGGGTGACCTTATGCTAGGCTTGCCAAGTCCCCCTAGAGGGCGAGGAAACCTCCGCCCCAGAGGCCGGCGGAGGATCGGGCCCCGGGCGGAACCCCACCCCGACATGCACGTCACCCGGAACTCTATGGTTTTCCCTTGGATGGTCATGGCCCCGCCCCCAGTGTGTCCGGCGTGGTCGCGTCACTTCCGAGTGACGTGGATGCGGTGTGCGCTCCGGCCACCAGCCGGGAGTCCCCCGCTGTGGCGAAAATCACACTTGGCAACCCTGCCTTATGCCAGACACTGTCTCTCAAGCCAACCTATCAAGGTTGTTGTGAATCTAATATTGCTATTGTTTCGTTATTATTAATAATAACAACCACAGCAGCAGCAACAACAATAATAATACACATTAGAAGATTTATATCTTGTATTTTAGCCTAAGCAGGGCCACCAGGACAGCTAACAAATAAACAGAGCAATATTTAAACACATCATAAAACAAGTTAAAAACCACAAACAAAAAAACCCTATATAAACAGAGAGAGCCCTCAATTGAAAACATAGACAGCAATTAAAATACATAGTGCAGGGGGGGGATTATTGACGGAATGCCTGATGAAACAAACAAAAAAAAGTCTTCACCTACTGGTGGAAGACAGTGATTGTTTTATGTCCTTCTGAGACAGTCAAATATACTTTGGAAAGGAGTTCCCTAATCCCGGTGCCATGACCAAGAAGGCCCCCACTTGTGTTGCCACCTGCCTAACCTCAGAAGGCAGATGGAGGATGGGAGCATCATAGAATCAGATGGGACCTCCGGGGTCATCTAGTCCAACCCCCTGCACAATGCAGGAAATTCACAAATACCTCCCCACCTACACCCCCAGTGACCCCTGCTCCATGCCCAGAAGATGGCTAACAAACCTCCAGGATCTTCAGACAAACTGGCTTGAAGAAAAATTGCTTCCTGACCCCAAAGTGGCGATCAGCATTTCACTGGGCTTGTAAGAAAGAGACACAAGAATTAAGCACTGATGCAACCCTTCCTGCCCTCCCTCTCATGATCTGAGTCCACAGAATCAGAATTGCTGTCAGCAGGGGTCTTTTCATAGAAAAAGAGCTGCAGGAGCTCATTAGCATGGGGGGAGGCTCTCCCATCCCCCACTCTCCCAATCAAACCTCCGCTACCCCCCACGGGTCCCTCACTTACCCCAGGAGGAGGTGGGGAGTGTCTTCTGGCCTCTCCCGGGCTGCAGCACTCCAGCGCTGGCCCAGGAAGGTGGTGGTGGTGCCTCTTCTGGCCTCCCCTGGGTCGCAGCAGTCTGGCACGGGCCCTGGTGAAGCAGCGACGGGCCTCCTGGGGCCTTCCTGGGGCTGCAGCACTCCAGCACGGGCCCCGGGAATGTGGCAACGGGCCTCCTTGGAGCCACAGTGCTCCAGCGCGGGCCCTGGGAAGCCGGGGATGGGCTGCAGCATGAAGAGCTGGGGGCAGGGCTTGCTGCCACCGCCATTTGTGCCATTTCTTAAGAGTTCCAACTCCTAATGCATTCACTTTATAGAGAGCTACTGGCCTACAATGTGAAATGGAGAGCAAATGCCAGCCAATTTTAAAGTAGGCTTTTGCCAGACAAAATCATGGACTGTTTGCTACAAATAGACATTCAATTTATTGGCTTCCTCCTACTTAAGAAATGCAATGGAACTGATAATTCATAGAAGAAAACACCTTCCAACTCTATAAGAACTTTATAAGATTACTCTTGAGGAAGATAATGAAATGAGTGTAAAAACCGGTGTACTCATCGAGTAATGAGAGGGAAATGCTGGACTCTGTTGAGAATATGAATAAGTTGGACTCTGTTTTTAATGTAATATTGAGAAAATGAATAGTTGGACCTTGTTTCTATGTAAAATTTATTAAATGTGTCATTGTCATTGATCACAGTGATTTTCTGTTTTTTGGCATGTTACTGTACACTGTGACCCCTGTTTGTATCTTGTTGGATTGTCTATTGTTGCAATAGGAGGCATTAAAAGTAATGACACAATGCAGTGACAATTCTAGCAGGAAGGCATTTGGGGGAGCCAGAAAAGCGATATCGACCATTAATCCCTTCCCACACCACAAATTGGAAACTCTTGGCAAAGGAGCACTGGAGCACCCAGAGTTATTGATTCCTGATAAAAGCGGCAATAGCTTCAATTTGGGGTGAAAATTGCTCCGGGCGTTGGTCACGAAAGCCCAGATCCTTCCAGAAAAGCAAAGGAAAATAATGCCCCGCTTCCCTCCTCATTCAAACTCAACCACTACACCTGCATTTGCATGTATTTGCATTTATTTATTTATATCCCACCTTTCTCCCCAGTCAGGACTCAGAGCGGCTT
Source organism: Gekko japonicus (assembly GCF_001447785.1). Lineage (NCBI taxonomy): Eukaryota > Metazoa > Chordata > Lepidosauria > Squamata > Gekkonidae > Gekko > Gekko japonicus. The sequence goes on along the minus strand of NW_015161991.1, from coordinate 179,167 downwards.
AGGATATCCTTCTCCCCTCCTCTTTTTTTCCCTCACAACAACCCTGTGAGGTAGGTCAGGCTGAGAGTTTGTGATGGGCCCAAAGTCATACAGTGAGCTTCCACGGTAGAAGTGGGGAGTCGGACCTGGGTCTCCCAGGATCTTAATTGGCCATTCTGTCCACTGTGATACATCTGAAGATGTGAACCAGTTTCCAACCAAAACAAAATATGTTGCCTCTGCATTGGTCAGGCCATACCTGGAGAATTGTATGCCGTTCTAGAGGCCTCACTTCAAAAAGGATGTGGACAGAAAGGTGCAGGGGAGAGCGATGAGGACAATCGGGGGGCCTGGAGACCCAGCCCTGTGAGGAAAGGCTGAGGGACTTGGAAATGTTCAGTCTGGAGAAAGGAAGGTTGAGGGGGGACGCGATGACTCTCTCAAAATATCGGAAGGGCTGTCACTTCGAGGAGGGCAGGGAGCTGTTCCTGTTGGCAGCAAAGAAGAGGACTCCCAATCATGGGTTTAAACTAAGGGTGGGAAGGTACTGGTTGGATAGTAGGAAAAACATTTTGACAGTAAGTTGTGCAGCAGTGGAATCAGCTGCCTGGGGAGGTGGTGAGCTCCCCCTCCCTGGCAGTCTTCAAGGAGTGGCTGGGCAGACACTTGTCAGGGATGCTCTAAGCTGATCCTGCACTGAGCAGGGGGGTTGGACTAGATGGCCTACATGGCCCCTTCCAACTCTGTGATTCTACGATTCTATGATTCTAAATGCCCCCGGTATCGTGCAGATGCTTAATAAAATTCCAATGGCCTGAGTCAGTAATTGCATTTAAAAATCGTCTAACAGTATAGTGTCTAAAAACACATGTATTAAGAAGTCCAGAGAGATTAGGAACGTAAAGCAAAATGAGTGTGTGTAAAGCACCATTAAGTCACAACAGCGGCCCCAGCAAGGTCCTTTTCAAGGCAAGTGAGAAGCAGGGTAGTCTGCCATTGCCTTCCTCTGCAGAGTCTTCCTTGGTGGTCTCCCATCTAAGTACTGACCCTGCTGAGATTCTGCCATCTCCCCCACTATGTAAAACGAGGTACCAGAGATATAAAATGGAAAGAGAAAATGAGCCAGAGGGAACAGGGGGATGAAGTGCCAGACAGAAACCATGCCAAAGTACTTTCGACCTAGCAGGCATAATTTCTTTGCCAGCAGATGTAAGCTTAGGTGGCTTTAGAAGGGGCTTGAACAGCTTCATGGAGGAAAGGTCCATCAACAGCCACTTGCCATGGTGACTGAAGAAGACCTGCATATTCTGAGTCAGCTAGGAGGCAACATCAGGAGGATATCTTGTCCTCTGTGCCCTGTTTGTTGAGCCTCCAAGGCAACTGGTTGGTCACTGTGTGACTTGGGATCACTGGTCTGGGCCAGCAGGTCTCGTCTTACGGCTCCCTTCTCATTTGGTGGCCAAAGTATTTGAGCTTCATTTTCATTATCTGGCCTTCCAGGGAACAGTCAGGGTTGATTTCTTTTAGGATTGACTGATTTGATCTTTTTGCAGTCCAAGGGACTCTCAAGAGTCTTCTCCAGCACCATAGTTCAAAAGAATCTATTCTTCGGCGCTCGGCCTTCCTTATAGTCCAACTCTCGCAGCCATACATGACTACTGGGAATACCATTGCTTGGACCATGCGGACTTTTGTTGGCAGGGTGATGTCTCTACTTTTTATCATGCTGTTGAGGTTCGCCATCGCTTTCCTCCCAAGGAGCAGGCGTCTTTTAATTCCATGGCTGCTGTCACAATCTGTGGTGATCTGGGATCCCAGGAACGTGAAGTCTGTCACTACTTCCATGACTTCCCCTTCTATTTGCCAAGGACTGATGGGGCCAGATGCCATGATCTTTAAAAGGGGCTTCGGTGGCTTTAGAAGGGGCTTGAACAGCTTCAGGGAGGAAAGGCCCATCAACAGCCACTTGCCACGGTGACTGGAGAAGACCTCCATATTCTGAGGCAGCTAGGAGGCAGCATCAGGAGGAGATCTTGTCCTCTGTGCCCTGTTTGTTGAGCCTCCAAGGCAACTGGCCGGCCACTGTGTGAAACAAGACTTGGGATCGTTGGTCTGAGCCAGCAGGTCTCTTCTTACGTTCTCACTTCTATCCATATTTACTTTTTCTCCCACATTAGATTTCCAAAGGTACAACAGCACAGTTAGTCCAACTGGCTTGGTGGTCTATCAAATTCACACATCTCAGGAATGAGCATCTCTCTTGCACTGGTGTGGGTTCTTACAAATCCATGTTTCGGTAGGATTGTGTCAGGCAGACTTCCCTTTTGGCACCTAAGGTGTCCAGTGGCATCTTTAGAACTAACAGAATTCATTCCAGCACACACTTATGTGCATCTGACCTCACTTCTTCAGGTGTATAAGAACAAGCCTTATACTGAATCAGCCCATCGAGGTCGGTATTGTCAAAAAAGCACAAGTTCTTTGTACTTCTTTCTCCATTGTCTTATTTCAAATGGAATATCCTTTAGCATTCTGATGGTATTTCCCCCCACTTTCACAGTGGCATCTTTAGAACTAACAGAATTCATTCCAGCATACACCTGTGTGCATCTGACCTCACTTCTTCAGGTATATACCGAATCAGCCCATCAAGGTCGGTATTGTCGAAAAAGCACAAGTTCTTTGTACTTCTTTCTCCATTGTATTACTTCAAATGGAATATCCTTTAGCGTTCTGATGGTATTTCCCCCTACTTTCAGGGGTGTTCCAGCAACCGCATTCAGGATTGCATCCCTCACATGCCTCTTCGAGAATCTTACAATTTCCCCAGGCAGATTATTTTTCTTTATATAGCCTGAATATGATCTATAAACCACATCCATCTCGCTCAGCAATTATTCCGCTTTCATTTCTGTCACTGGGGCCAGCAATTCACTCATCACTTCTTTAAGATTCTCCCCTCTGTTCTCTGGCATGCCCTGAAAACGAAGAATCATGTTGGCCTTTTCCATTTGCACTTGCAACAGTTGATCTTCCATGGAGGTTTGTTTCCTTCCCAGCTTTTGCACTTCTTTCTTCACCTTCTGGGTAGTTGCAGCCACTTTCTTTACCTTCTCAGCATCTTGCTTCATTATTTGTATCAAATCGTTTAAGGTCGGTATTGTCTACACAGACTGGGAGCAGCTCTCCAGGGTCTCAGGCAGGCAAAGGGCTACTGCCTGGTCCTTTTTCACTGGGGAAGCTGGGGGTTGAACCTGGGACCTTCTGGAAGCCAAGCAGCTGTTCTTCCACTGAGCCACAGCCCCTCCTCAATTTATACACAAAACAGAAAAGGAGGGAGGTTACAAAGAGAGGCAAGTTCAAAATGAGATCCAATCCAAAGAGTGATCAGTCCACTCATTATAGGTCTGAGACACTTCTAGCCATTGTTAGATAGTCAATAGTTGCGATCACACACACTAAATAATCCACTTTCAATGCAGGATTATTGTGTCTGCGTGTGATCGTAGCCAACATGTACACCTTAGTGCAGAATGAAATGAGAAAGTAACCTTCATCCATAAAGGAAGGAATGTGTAGGTCTATCAAACCCCTTTTGAAGCATGGTTCCCTCTGCATTAAATTGGGGACTAAGGTTTCCAACCTCCTGGTGGTGGCTGGAGATCTACCGCTATTACAATTGATCTCCAGGCTCAACAGAGGTCAGTTCCCCTGGAGAAAATGGAAGGTGGACTCTATGGCATTGGACCCCACTGAAGTCTCTCCCCTCCCCAAAGCCTGCCCACCTCGGGCTTGACCCCCAACATATCCTGGTATTTCCCAGCCCAGAGCTGCTAACCCTACTGGACATACTCCAAGGCAGGCAGTATCTTCCCAACACCTTTCTGTCCCCCTTCTAGAATACCACCCTGTGGGGTGTAGCATAAAACTGTTGCAAGGGCTAGAGTTGGAAAAGGGTGTATTGAGAAAGGGATGAGAAACCCCCTCTTCTAAAAAAAAAAAAGGAAAAGAGGAAAAAGATGAATCAATGGCTGTGGCTCAGTAGTAGAGCATCTGCTCGGCATGCAGAAGGTCCCAGGTTCAATTCCCAGCATCTCCGGTAGAAAGGACCATGCAGTAGGTGATGGGAAAGACTTCAGCCTGAGACCTTGGAGAGCTGCTGCCGGTCTGAGCAGACAACACTGACCTTGATGGACCAAGAGTCTGATTCTGTGTAAGGCAATTTCAGGCGTTCGTGTGCTATGTCGAAGAAACTGATTTTCAGAAGAAGAAAAATTCTGCTCCCCATAACAATGATACTTTCCCGCTTCGTTCTGACTTGTTTGAGGAAACTGCTGCCAACGTAGCATGACCTTTTTTAGAACACAGCATCCAGCCTAGCATCATCGCAGCGGCCGGGGCTGCGTTCTATATCAAGGAGGGCCAGGAAGTGTGCGCCACGCACGTCTCATTTCTGGAAATGTCACACCGTTTGCCATTTGTCATGGAGCCTGGAACCAATCTTTTCGGTGACTGACGGAGCCGGCCTCCTCACAGACAGTTCTCCTGCTGCTACTCTGAGGAGGATGAAAGACAGAGAGAGAGAGAGAGAGAGAGAGAGATATTGTCTGAGTAAGAACTGGCTTTCGGAAGTGCCAAGGCTACAAGGGACAATAAAAACCTTTGCCACTGTGTAGTCTAGGAAGAAGAAAACGATACAGAGGAAACAAGATAAAGTTTTATAAAACATAAAATGGCAAGGGTAGAGTGGTTAAGGGAGAAAGTGTTTACTCCTCTCTCATCGTGGTGTGAAGCAGGGGTCATTTCGTAGAAAAAGAGCTAGGGGGACTCATTAGCATAAATCATTAGCATATGCCACACACCCTGACATCAGGGGCCCGGCGGTAGACCTGCAAGGCTGGCGGGAGTGCGAGGCCCCAGGCAGGCAGGGGTAGGGAGAGGCGGGGAGGAAGCAACTTACCCTCCCTCTTCTCCTGCCTCCTCCTGGCTGAATGAGGGCCGGAAGCGGGGCGGCCGGAAGCGGGGGGCGGGGCTTCGTCATGTGCCCCGCCCCCTGCACCTAACTGCGTCCCCCCGCGTCCCCCCCCGAAATGACCTCTGGTGTGAAGATGCTTTGCCGGCGCTAAGTGGGCTTTGGACTGGCCAGGATCTGGCTGCAGGACTGCTGAGGGCCACCACAGGCCCCCCAGAAAGAGGCTCCCTCAGCCCCCTTCCCAAGACATTTAAAGAAGCACAAAACAAAGGAAGGGAAGCAGCCATGGCTTAGTGGTAGAGCATCTGCCTGGCACGCGGAACCTCCCAAGTTCAATCCCCGGCATCGCCAGTTAAAAAGAACCAGGCAGGAGGTGATGTGAAAGACCTCTGCCTGAGACTGCCTCAGCCAGTCTTAGTAGACAGTACTGACCTTGGTGGACTGACGTTCTGATTTTGGTACAAGGCAGCTTCATATGTCCAGAGTAATCCAATCCGATTGGTTGGGATGCAGATGGCAGATAGATAGAAACAAAGAAAGCATATAGATGAGAGAGGGTAAGGAAGGAAGGAAGAGAGAAAGGAAGGAAGGAGGGGAGAAAGAGAGAGAGAAAGGTAAAAAGAAAGAGTGAAAAGAAAGCAAATAGATGGGAGAAGAGAGGAAGGAAGGGGAAAAGAGGGGGAGAGTGGAGGGAGAGGAGGAAAGAAAGCAAATAAATGGGGAGGGAGGGAGGGAGGGAGGGAGAGGTGGAAAGAGAGCAACTTTAAATGTGTTCCACTGAGAGCAAATGTCCAAAAAAAAACCATCCCCCCCAGCTGGCTTGGCATGGAGAAGGGATTTAAAGAGACAAATGCCTTCTCCAAGCCAATGGGTGGAAGCTTGGAGAACTCCTTTACCTTTAAATGTGTTCTCCAAGGCCCAGCACACACACTCCTGCTGCCGCGTTAGCTTGGTTTGGAGAAGGGAGAAGGGAGTTAAAGAGACAAATGTCTTCTCTGAGCCAAGCTGGTGTGGCAGTGTGGCACAGCTTGGAGAACACATTTAACTTTAGATGGAGAGGGAGGGAAGAAAGAGAGAGAGAGAGGTGGAAAGAAAGAAAGAGACTGGAAAGAAAGCAAATAGATGGGGGGAAGGGGGAGGGAGGGAGAGGTAGAATCAACTTTAACTTTAAATGTGCCCCCCAAGGCCCCCCCCCGCCAGCTGGCTTGGCTTGGAGAAGGGATTTAAAGAGACAAAGCCAGCCAGCAGGGGGGGGGGGTTTGAGAACACATATAAAGTTGCTTTATTTTTCTGTCCCCCCCCACACCTCAAGTCTACCCGGGGAGAAGAATACTGATCGGGGAAGGGAAGATTGAGTGGGGAGGCATGCCTCCCCTTCGCTTCCCCAGCTGCCCTGCTGGGAGCCGCAAAACATGTGTTAAAGAGCCACATGTGGCTCCCAAGCCACAATTTAGCCACCCCTGGAGTAGACAATACAGAAGGAGGAGGAGGAGGAGACTGGATTCTGCCCTTACAAACTCCTTTCTCTTCCCCTTCCTACAACAGACACCCTGTGGGGCTCAGAGAGCTCTTTGCAGAACTGTCCTTGAGAGGACAGTTCTGACAGGACTATGGCTTGCCCGAGGTCATCCAGCAGCTGCAAGTGGAGGAGTAGGGAATCAAATGTGGTTCTCCCAGATTAGAGTCCATGCACTTAACCACTACACCAAACTGGCTCTCTAAGGCCGCTTCCTGTATCCTTGTGTGTTCATGAAAGGGAAAGGTGGGGGACCCCCACTGAACTCAGTGGAATTTACTGTTCTTTCATTACTCCTTCTCAGAATGGGAAACCAGAGAGATCATGCTTCCCCCTATCCTATGAAAGGAAAGGAAAAAAACCCTTTAATCTCAGATGAGCCCAATGCAAACTGTATGTAAATCATCATCTATCCAACTGCATATATTCCAGTAGTACGAGAGAAGCTCCCCACCACCATCAAAATGCGTTCATATAGCCAAAGCTTTCGGGGTTCACTAAGTGCCCAAGCAACCAGAAAACAGCCCCAAATTATAAAGTACAGACTCTTCCCAGAACTAAAATTCTGCACCGAGAATCCTTCTGCCAAAACAGCTGTGCCTGAGAAGTGTTCCGCAGTGTACGTGCCAAGGAAGCAATACGAAAACTGCATTACCAGCAAAGAAAGGATATAATATAAAACTGGGCATAATGCAATCAAATGTCATAACCCAGACATATTGGAAGCTGATACACTTTGTAAAATGTAGAGCTGATGCATTAAGCTGAACTGAATTTTGAGGGTGTTTTTTTTTTAAGTTGCACAACTTTTAATGTCTCCTGCAAACTGTCCCGCACAGTGAGAACTCACATCAATACATGAAGCGGCTTTATACTAAATCAGACCCTTGGTCCCTCAAAGTCAGTGTTGTCTACTCAGATTGGTGGCAGCTCTCTGGGGTCTTTCACATCATGGACTGCCAGATGGTTTAGCTGGAGATTCTGCAAATCGAACCTGGGACCTTCTGCATGCCAAGCAGATTCTCTGCCACTGAGCCACAGCCCCTCAAAAACAACAGGCACCAAATGTTTACATTTCATCTCTCTCACACTTTTTTCACCCTGTTCTTTTCCCAAGGAACTCAGGGTGGCACATCTGGTTCTCCCCTCTTCCTCAAAACAACCCTGTGCTGTAGGTTAAGGCTGAAAGCGGCTGTCCCAAGGTCATCTGGTAAGCTTCATAGCCGAGTGGGGATTTGAACCTAGTCTCCCGAGTCCAGCACTCTAACTACTAGGCCACCCTGGCACCGTCAATGTGATCTGATTTTCTCCAAGGCATAATGGAACTCAGTTCCTCTTTTATTTTATTTCATTGGTTCAATTTGTACTCCGCATTCCCCACAATGCAGGCTCAGGGCGGCTCACATCAGTCAAAACATAGGTTGACACATAAATAATAATTAAAATCCGCATAAAAACATTTGAAACAATTCAAGGCTGCGGTCACACGGAACATTAGCCACGCAAGAGAGACGGAAGGCAGGCGGAGTTTCCGGGCGCGATCTCACCGGCACATCTGGGAAGCATAGCGCTTCCGTGGCACAACCGAGGCTTCCTGCCGAAAACGCGCAGCAAAAAACTAGTACCTCGGAGGTACTAGTTTCCAGAAACCACGGGGCAAGGGCGGGCGTCTGATCGTGTTTCCGGTGGCATCCGGCGCCCGCCCATGTTCCCTTGTGAAAATTTTTTTCCCCCAAGTCTCCGTGGATGCGCACACGCACCCAACGGAGCATGCGCATTCGTCGTGTACACAAAAAAAGAAAACCAGTTTGCTGCACTGCGCGCTTCTTCGTTGTGCGCAGGCGTGTCCTGTGATCGGCACCTCTCCCTACCCACGGAACCTCCACGGTACCTCCACAGAACCTCCACAGGAGGTCTGATCGCTTAACCGCGTGTTAGTTTTCCCCGGGGCAAACAGCCATGCTTCCCCCCCACAGTTTCCTGCCCGTGTGACCGGAGACCAAGTTATACAGTCAGGTTCATAAAGTGCTGGTGATGTTCAGTAAGTATTTACGATGGCGTATTTTAACAATGTGCCCAAAGATCTAGCAATCCTTCAGGTCGTGATCTTTTGATATATATGGGCAGCATAGGCCTGATGTCAAACCCAAGGGCCAGGACTCTATAGTGGCCAGGGTTCTGTAATGGTGGCAGCTCCTTAGCTGAAGGCCTGGTGGAAGAGCTCCGTCTTGCAGGCCTTGCGGAACGGTAAAAGATCCCGCAGGGCCCTGATCTCCTCCAGGAGCTCATTCCACCAGTATGGAGCCACCACTGAGAATCATAAATCAAACAGAAATAACAGCTGGGTTTTCATAAAAGCCCTACCCTTCAGTGTTCTTTTCAGGAGTCCCTAGTGACTCTAATGGCCAGTTGGTCTCAATCAGCAGTGTCTTTGCGCATGCACCGTTTTGCAGAAACCCAGTGCAAACCTGTTCGGCAAGTGTTCGCAGCTGTTCAGCACAGACTGAACAGGTTTGGAGATCAGCTCGTGCAGGGCTTTTTTTGTAGAAAAAGCCCAGCAGGAACTCATTAGCATAATAGGGGCGGCGGCGGCCAGGACCGTTGGGGGCGGGGTGTGTGGCCTTATGACACACTTCCAGTGATGTCAGGGGGTGTGGCCTTATGACACACTTCCGGTGATGTCAGGGGGTGTGGCATATGCTAATGAGTTAGGCTAATGAGTTCCCCTAGCTCTTTTTCTACGAAACGACCCCTGTTGGCAAGTGTTCGTGGCTGTTCAGCACAGACCGAACAGGTTTGGTGATCAGCTCGTGTCTGATTGACACCAATTGCTTGTGGTACGTTCTACTGCTAAACACGTTCATGGTGAATTTGGCAGCATCCCTAATTGTATCCCACATTTGTCCAAGATGTTCAGGGAAGCAGATGGGGAGCGGTTCCATCGTATCTTCTTGGCAGCCTTGTAAACCAAGCCAGGCTAGATATAATGTCTAAGGCGGGCTCCGCAATCTTTTTGAGCCTGAGGGCACCTCTGCAAATCTGGCACACGTGGTGGGTGCCGCTGCCACGTCCTGCCTTCGGTCACACAGTGCAGATCCTTGCCCTGCGGTGGCAGCTGCCACCAAAGCAACCTTTATACAAATCTGCACTGCCAATCTAATCACCAACTCCCAATCAGAAGCCTTGCTGGGCCAAACCTCCACCTGGCCCCGCCCACTGTCTAAAAGACTTGGTGGACGCCCAGAAAGATGTCGTCAGCCACCGTTGTGTCCATTAAGGACCCCTAGTCTAAGGTCATATGTCCTCCCCTGGATGGCCCAAGCTAGCCTGATCTCATCAGATCTTGGGAGCTGGTTAGTACTTGGATGGGAGACTATCAAGGAGGTCTGGGGTTGCTATGCAGAGGCAGGTAATGGCAAACCACCTCTGCTCATCTGCCTTGACTTGGATGGCCCAGGCTATCTCTATCTTTGTCATATCTCAGAAGCTAAGCAGGATGAGCCATGGTTAGTCCTTGCATGGGAGACCACCAAGGAAGTCCAGGGTCACCATGCAGAGGCAGGCCATGGCAAACCACCTCTGTTCATCTCTTGCCTCAAAGACCTTACAGGTCGGCCAAGCTGACTGCAATATGACAGTGCTTACTTTTTCCGGTCTTATCTGGATGATCCAGGTTCTCCTGATCTCTTCAGGTCTCAGAAACTAAGCAGGGTTACCCCTGGTTGGTACTTGGATGGGAGACCGCCAAGGGATCTGGGGTTGCTATGTAAAGACAGGCAATAGCAAACCACCTCAGTGCATCTCTTGCATTGGTAGCCCTGCTGGTTATAGAATCATAGCGCTGGAAGCAATGTTCCCTCTAAGCTGTAGAGTCGTGTGAGCAAAAATTCTACTTTGTGAGCTACCGGCATTAAAGTTGTGAGCCGGTAATTTGGCTACTGCATAAATTAGTGTGTTCTGGAGCCCTCCTTCCTGAGGTGAGACAAAACTGTGTGAGCCGGAGGCTAAAAAACTGTGAGTTAGCTCACACTAACTCAGCTTAGAGGGAACACTGGTTGGAAGGGACCTCCAGGGTCATCTAGTCCAACCCCCTGTGCAATGCAGGGAATTCACAAAACCTTACACCCCCAGTGACCCCTGTTCCATGCCCAGAAGATGACAAAAACCTCCAGGATCCCCAGCCAAACTGGCCTGGAGAAAAAATTCTTCCTGACCCCAGTCAGCTGTGACTGGACAGTACATTCCACCACGCAGGTCACCCAAGTCACTCAAGTGCAAATCCAAGACACTTCCCATTACATACTCGTCCTTTGGAAAACTAATCTGTCAAGACAAAAAAATAATCGAGTTCAGCCTTTGTGCGGCTGGTCTCATTTTGTCAGGGGGGAGGTTGCCTTTTCTACATGGGCAAGCATTCATTCCTTCACTCCCACAGCTGAATTCTAATAAAGAGGGACAAGGGAGCTGTGATCCTTCTGCTATTTGACTCTCCGTCTCATTTCCTACTGATATTGCTCACTGTACCTTTTTATTTTTTTTAAAAAAATACCTCTCGCTGAGTTAAAAGGATCAGATGTACGCACAGAGTAACCACCAGAGGTTCCTTCGGCAGTATAAAAAAGGTTGTGTTCAGAATGAACCGGCCGTGTTTCCTTTTGGTTCTGTGATTCTGGGCCATTTTCAAGTGGGAATCTGCACTTAGGTTATGGATTAGCATGCATGCATTTGACTCTCCACACTAGCAAGCGAAAAAAATGAGACTTCCCCAAGGGCTGTCATAGGTTGTGATCACACAGGCAATTTGGTCCGGCATAGCCACCCCACCCCCCCGGCCACCCAATGAGAAGGGAGCACTCCCACATGAACCCTGATGCTGGGAAAGATTGAAGGTCAAAGAAGACGGGGACGGCAAAGGATGAGATGGTTAGACAGTGTCATCGATGCAACAAACATGAAGTTGAGCAAACTTCAGAGGACGGCGGATGACAGGAAGGCCTGGCGTGATCTGGTCCATGGGGTCGCGAAGAGTCGGACTCGACTGTGCGACTGAACAACAACAAAAAGCACATCAAGAGGGTGAAAAGACAGCTGTTTTGGAGGGTGAACTCTGTGGCTTTATACCCCGTTGAGGTCCCTTCCCGCCCCAAACCCTGTACTTCCCAGGCTCCACCCCCAAATCTCCAGGAATTTCTTAACCCAGACTTGGCAACCATAGTACCAGGTGCCGTGGAATTATTACACTGCCTGTCTAGCCTCAGGGTGGTAAGAGCCACCCTAAAGAATGGCCCCCGGAAGATGGTCACAGTGGTCAAGTAGGTTCATGTGGGAGTATCCCATTTCTAGTCCATTTACGCATTAGATCAAGAATGACAGAAGCAAAAATGGGGTTGAATAACAGCAACAGCAATGACAAGGAAGAAAACAAGAAAGGACATATCGGCTCATCCCTTATATGAATGAACTGCTCTAAGCTCACAGACAGGTATTCTCATGCGTGCCAACCATTTGTTTCCAAGATACAGCAATTTCAGGACGGGAATTTCAAGAACCACTGAGACCGTGAACCCCAGCACTTCATTATTGTAACTGTAGGGTTCTGCAGGTCTGGATACCTGAGTGATAATGCATGTCAGCCATTCAGTGAGAAGTCTATTACTTTATTTCGCTCAGGTAACACCATTTGGGTGTCAAAGCTTGTACTCTTCTGTCTCAAAAAAAAAAGCAAAACGTTGGGGGGGATCCTGGATCCTGCTTTGCTTAGAATGAACTTACCAATTAAACTCAACGGGAGCCTTTGCAAGTTTGTCATTTGGAAATTTTGCTTCTTGGGGGAAAGGGAAGGAAGGTCAGGGAAGGAAGTGAAGTCTGCCGCCTGCCCACCTTGGTCTCATTTGTCAGCTCCTTAATGAACAGCAGAGAATCTCTAATAGGTGTGATCGGGAGAACGGAAGGGTGCCATATTCCAAGCGAGAGCACCTGTGATTCAATCAGAATAACCACAGAGTCCAAAGGTATGAAAGTGACTGTGTCCGCCTAAAAAGTTTAAGCCAGGAGGGCGCCGTAAGCGCTATGTCTATAGAAGAAGAAGAAGAAGAGATTGGATTTATACCCCACCCTTCACTACCAAAAGGTGTCTCAGAGTGGCTTACAATCTCCTTTCCCTTCCCCTCCCCACAACAGACACCCTGTGAGGTAGGTGGGGCTGAGAGAGCTCTTGACAGAAACTGCTCTTTTTCAAGAACAGCTCATAACGGCTTGCCCAAGGTCATCCAGCCAGGTGCAAGTGGAGGAGTGGGGAATCAAACCCGGTTCTCCCAGATTAGAGTCCGCGCACTTAACCACTACACCAAACTCGCTCTGAACCTCTGAAGTGAATTGGTTCCCAAAAGTTTTGCTTTACAAAATTTTGCTGTTGATTATATGACCCAAATATTCTGTGAATGATCAAATTTTGGCCAGATGTTTGCCAAATGTTTGGTGTCTGGATGCAATGATATTTGTTCTCACCGTTTGATATGGAACAGTATTTAATTGTTTTATCTTGGCATTTAATGTTAGAAGCCCTGGCAGGATTCTGGCCTGTTGTACTACTATGGTATGTGTGCACTAAGATCTGGAAAACCCAGGTTTGGATTCCCACTCTGATGTGGAAAGATATTTGTTCTCACCGTTTGATATGGAACAGTATTTAATTGTTTTATCTTGGCATTTAATGTTAGAAGCCCTGGCAGGATTCTGGCCTGTTGTACTACTATGGTATGTGTGCACGAAGATCTGGAAAACCCAGGTTTGGATTCCCACTCTGATGTGGAAAGTCAGGGCTCTTTTTGTAGAAAAAGCCCAGCAGGAACTCATTAGCATAATAGGCCACACCCAACAGCAGAAACCCATTAGCATATTAGGCCACACCTCTGACAGCACAGCTCATTAGCACATTAGGCTGCACCCCACATGTTACCAGAAGTGTGGCCATCCAACCACACCCACGTTTTGCTTCTTATTGTGTTTACTTTGTTGTCAAAACCCTGGGCTTTTTCTGTAGCAGGAACTCCTTTGCATGTTAGGCCACACACCCCTAATGAGCTCTGAGCAGGAGCAGGAGAGAGAGCTGTGAGAGAGGTGAGTGGGTTTCTTTTACTTGCTTTCAGCTGAGAGAATTCAGCTAAGATAGTTTACTGACACACTTCACTCAATTATACACAACAATCACAAGTATACAAGACTAAGAAATCAAGGTAGAATAATACAACACAGTTATGGTGGTTGATGCTCTGGGTTATAATTACCTAGCTGCAACTGCGTGGCTCCAAACTTCCAGCGAAGGGGTAAGGATGGGGAGAAATTTAGAAAAGAATGGCAAATGGACTCAGGCCAGCTAAGACCATGTGCCAAAGAGACTCTAGCTGCAGTTCTAGAGTATAAAGAAGGACGGGTAGGATATGGGATAGCAAGCTGGGCTTAAGAGGAAAAGAGGTGATGAGAGAGGAGGTCCTAAAACTGATAGACAACTTAAAAACTGAAAAATCACCAGGCCCAGATGGCATACATCCGAGAGTTCTGAAAGAACTCAAATGTGAACTTGTAGATCTCCTGACAAAGATATGTAATCTTTCCTTAAAATCTGCCTCCATTCCTGAGGATTGGAAGGTAGCTAATGTCACTCCCATCTTTAAAAAGGGTTCCAGAGGAGATCCGGGAAATTACAGGCCAGTCAGTCTGACGTCGATACCGGGTAAATTGGTGGAAACCATTATTAAGGAAAGAATTAGTAGGCACATAGATGAACAAAACCTATTGAGGCAGACTCAGCACGGTTTCTGTAAGGGAAGATCTTGTCTCACTAACCTGTTAGTGTTCTTTGAGGGGGTGAACAAACATGTGGACAAGGGGGATCCAATAGATATTATTTACCTTGACTTCCAGAAAGCTTTTGATAAAGTTCCTCATCAAAGGCTCCTAAGTAAGCTCAAAAATCATGGGATAGAAGGACAAGTCCTTTTATGGATCAAAAACTGGCTAGTTCATAGAAAACAGAGAGTGAGTGTAGGTGGGCAATTTTCTCAGTGGAGGGTGGTAAGCAGTGGGGTACCGCAGGGATCAGTACTTGGTCCACTGCTTTTTAACTTGTTCATTAATGATTTGGAGATGGGAGTAAGCAGTGAAGTGGCTAAATTTGCGGATGATACAAAGTTGTTCAGGGTGGTGAAAACCAGTGAGGATTGTGAGGCACTCCAAGGGGATCTGTCAAGGATGGGCGAGTGGGCGTCAACATGGCAAATGGGGTTCAATGTGGCCAAGTGCAAGGTGATGCACATTGGAGCCAAAAATCCTAAATATAAATACACATTGATGGGGTCTGAACTGGCAGAGACTGAGCAAGAGAGAGATCTTGGAGTTGTAGTGGATAACTCACTGAAAATGTCGAGACAGTGTGTGACTGCAATAAAGAAGGCCAATGCTATGCTGGGGATTATTAGGAAGGGTATTGAAAACAGATCAGCCAATATAATAATGCCCCTATATAAATCAATGGTGAGACCTCATTTGGAATACTGTGTGCAGTTCTGGGCACCACACCTTAAAAAGGATATTATAGCTTTGGAAAAAGTGCAGAAAAGGGCAACTCGAATGATAAAAGGGTTGGAACACTTTCCCTATGAGGAAAGGTTAAAGCGCTTAGGGCTCTTTAGCTTGGAGAAAAGACGACTGAGGGGTGACATGATCGAGGTTTATAAGATTATGCATGGGAAAGAGCAGGTAGAGAAAGAGGTACTTTTCTCCCTTTCTCACAATACAAGAACTCGTGGGCACTCCATGAAACTGCAGAGCGGTCGGGTTAGAACGGATAAAAGGAAGTACTTCTTCACCCAAAGAGTGATTAACACATGGAATTCACTGCCACAGGAAGTGGTGGGTGCTACAAGCATGGACGGCTTCAAAAGGGAATTAGATAAGCATATGGAGCAGAGGTCCATCAGTGGCTATTAGCCACAAGGTATAGCTAGGGGCTCTGGGGCAAGTGATGCTCTGTCTTCTTGGTGCTTGGGGGGGGGTCAACAGTGGGAGGGCTTCTAATGTCCTGGCCCCACTGCTGGACCTCCTGATGGCACTGGTATTTCTGGCCACTGTGTGACACAGAGTGTTGGACTGGATGGGCCTTTGGCCTGATCCAACATTGGCGTCTCTTATGTTCTTATGTTCTTAATGTTGCCAATCCTAATGAGTGTCTGCTGTTAGGTGTGGCCTATTATGCTAATGAGTTCCTGCTGGGCGTGGCCAAGTCGGGAGCCAGCCGGAACTCCGTTCCTGTGCGTTCCTGCCCAAAAATAGCCCTGTGGAAGGTTGTTAGGTGCCCTAGGGCCAGTCACTCTCTGCCCAGCCAACTCACAGGGTTGTTGTTCTGAGGATAAAATGGAGGAGAGGAGGACAACATTGTAACCACTTTTAGTCTCCACTGGTGAGAAATACGGGGTATGAACAAATAAACAGCCGCCATTTTGGTTAAAGGGAGTGAGAAAACTGATGTGCCATTTTGTGTTTGCCTCATTAAATTGAAAACTCTGCACAAAACTTCCTCTTGACCTTAAAGTTTTCCCACCCCTGAATGAGTGCTTTAATCTCATACAGCGGTCAAAGTATATTTCTCGCCCTTCTCAAATCAGCTGTGAGTTCTATTAGCCTAAATACATATTGGGTTGTGGTTGGCAATTCTGAGTCAAAAGAGCCAGCGGGCTTCTGCACCCCTGTAACTCAAATTATTTATTCAGTATTCAAGTCATGAAAGCTTTAGGCTAAAACTTATCTCCTCGGTCAACAAAGAAAGCAAACGTAGATGGTTACAGGTAATAATTTTCAACTGCACCTTATTGAAATTCAGACGGAGAAGCAATTTGCTCAAGATTCTGCAGATAAAGACGGGAATGCGGCCTGGATCCTATCGTCTGGGCAGCCTGTCTGTTGCAACTAATTCAGCGGCGTGTCAACTGAAGTAATTGTGTCCAGTCAGAAAGCAAGGCCGGATTACCGTTGCTTGTCTACGGAGGGCTGCTTGGTTTCTTGTGAAACAGGCTGAGGTTGCCTTAAAAGTGACAGCTAAAAAGAGAAAAAGTAATATATTAAGAAGTGAAGGAGAATAGTAGAGTCATGATGTTTTGAAAGTCAGCTTTGCAACTCCCATTCGGGATACCCTACACCTACAGTAGGCCCAGATGACTCGGATCTACCCATCAGGGTTCCCAAGATAGCAGACATAAAAAACATGAAAACATTTGAACAATTAAAAACTGCATTTAAAATTATAAAACAATTCAAGAAAACACATGACAAACAATGCAAGAGGAGGGCCAATAACTATTACTAGGGGTACACCAAACAAAATAAGGAAGTTTTCACCTGTTGGTGGAAGTGGTGGCGGCTACAAGCATGGATGGCTTCAAAAGGGAATTAGATAAGCATATGGAGCAGAGGTCCATCAGTGGCTATTAGCCCCAAGGTATAGATAGGGACTCTGGGGCAAGTGATGCTCTGTCTTCTTGGTGCTTGGGGGGTCAACAGTGGGAGGGCTTCTAATGTCCTGGCCCCACTGATGGACCTCCTGATGGCACTGGTATTTTTGGCCACTGTGTGACACAGAGTGTTGGACTGGATGGGCCTTTGTCCTGATCCAACATTGGCATCTCTTATGTTCTTATGACACTGACAGAGGGAGACAGGTGAAGCTCCATGAAAAGGGAGTTCTAAAGTTTTGGTGCCATGACTGAGGGAGCCCTTTCTTGGGTTACCACCCATTTCGCCTCAAGTGGCCATGGCAACCAAAGCAGGGCCTCCAAAGATGACTGGATTGAGTGGGTAGGTTAGAGCTGCCACGTCACCATTGGCAACCCCCGGGGAGTAATTAGGGGGTGGGGACTGGCTTTTATGTAGCAAAACGTATTAGTATTGTCCATGGGGTTTTCTTGGCAAAGATAATGGAGTGGGTTGCCATTTCCTCCTCCAGTGGATCATGTTTTGTCTGAATCATGGAAGTCGTGGAAGCAGTGACAGAATTCACATTCCTGGGATCCAAGATCACCGCAGACTGTGACTGTAGCCATGAAATTAAAGCACTCCTGCTCCTTGGGAGGAAAGCGATGGCAAACCTAGACAGCATAATAAAAAGTAGAGACATTACCCTGCCAACAAAAGTCCATATGGTCAAAGCAATGGTATTCCCAGTAGTATTGTATGGCTGCGAGAGTTGGACCCTAAGGAAGGCCGAGCGCTGAAGAACAGAGGTTTTCAAATTATGGTGCTGGAGAAGACTCTTGAGAGTCCTTTCGAATGCAAGGAGATTAAATCAGTCGATCCTAAAAGAAGTCAACCCTGACTGTTCCCTGGAAGGCCAGATCCTGAAGCTGAAGCTCAAATACTTTGTTTATTTATTTTATTTATTGTATTTATACCCCTCCCTCCCCGCGAACTTTGGCCACCAAATGAGAAGGGAGCACTCACTGGAGAAGACCCTGATGCTGGGAAAGACTGAAGGTCAAAGAAGACGGGGACGGCAAAGGATGAGATGGTTAGACAGTGTTATTGATGCAACGAACATGAAATTAAGCAAACTCCAGAGGACAGTGGAAGACAGGAGGGCCTGGCGTGATGTGGTCCATGGGATCCCGAAGAGTCAGTCTTCACTGTGCAACTGAACAACAATTAGTATTGTGTGTAAAAAAAGGTAAAGGTTCCCTTGCTCGAAAGCCAGTCGAATCCGACTCTAGGGTTGTGGTGCTCATCTCCGTTTCAAAGCCGAAGAGCCAGCGTTGTCTGAAGACGTTTCCGTGGTCATGTGGCCGGCATGACTAAACACCAAGGCGTATGGAATGCTGTTACCTTCCCACTGAAGTGGTACCTATTTATCTACTTGCAATTTCTTGCTTTCGAGCTGCTAGTATTGTGTGTAGAAAAGTAAAAAACTGAGAATGTTAGCTGGATGACATTACCTACTGGTTGGAGGGTTGGTGCCTGTCCTGTTTTTTCAGGCAAGGCAGAAGGGATTGTAGCTGGGGTGGGGTGGGATATTCCCAGGGTTTTTGGTGGAGGGAGGTTGGCTTCCCAATCCATCTTTGAGCAGGTCAAGACAGAGGAAGAACCCAGCCTCATTTTACTTGCCCATCCCCTTGTTCTTCTAATTCTGTTCCTGGTTATATGGGTAAGTCTAGCCGATATGCTGAGCTCCTTTGCAAAACAGCTAATTTGTAAGCAATACAACTATGCTGACCCACTACACTCAGAATTCCCTAATGAGAACAGCAAAAGGTAGAATCTACTTCAAAACTAATTCAGGTGGGAAGATATATTTAAACATGGTTGCAGAGAAAATAATTATGTTTGGGCAGTAGTGACATTGAGATGTTAGAGACAACCAATTAGGGTTGCCAGCTCTGGTTTGAGAAATACCTGGAGTTTTGGAGGGTGAAGTCTGGGGACCGTGAGGCTTAAGGAGGAGAAGAACCTCAGCCAGATATAATGCCGTAGAATCCATCCTCCAAAGCAATCATTCAAAGCAATCATTTTCTGTAGAGAAACTGATCTTGGTCACCTGTAGCTCAGTTGTAATAGTGGAAGATCTCCAGGTGCCACCTGGAGGTTGACAACCCTAGGCAGCATGCATGCCTGAAAGCTGAGCACGTGTAAGTGCTGTTGTGAGGCCGCCTGCTCCCCAACTTCACTGAATGGCTCCCAAAGCATTTGATCCAATCAGCTGCTAAATCAGGGACGTGTTTGCATGTAGATTCAGGTGGGTAGCCATGTTGGTCTGAAGCAACAGAGCAAAATTGGAGTCTGGTGGCACCTTTAAGACCCACAGAGTTTTATTTAAGGTATAAGCTTTTGTCTGAAGAACTGTGCAGGCACATGAAAGCTTATACCCAGAATTAAACTCTGCTGGTCTTAAAGGTGCCCACTGGACTCAAAATTTGTTATATTTGCATGTGGTGATCACAAGCTGTACTGAACCTACAGGAGTTTGAGCATCCCTCATATTTTGGCCCTAAGAGACAGGAGACAGTGAAAGATGCTGTTAAATGTTGTGTTTCCTTAACCCTTGGTTACAGCTGGGAATTGGAAATCCTGGGGAAAGTAAAAGTTGCGTAAAGAAAGATGTGGTTGGTGAATAGGAGGCAGTGAGAAACCCCTTGCAGGCAAGAGTACTTAGCTGGTGACCAGTGTTCCCACTAAGCTGAGTTAGTGTGAGCTAGCTCACAGTTTTTTAGCCTCTGGCTCACATGTTTTTGTCTTAGCTCAGAAAGGATGGCTCCAGAGCAAACTAATTTATGCAGTAGCCAAATTGCTTGCTCACAACTTTAATGCCAGTAGCTCACAAAGTGGAATTTTTGCTCACAGGACTTCACAGCTTAGAGGGAACATTGCTGGTGACTGCATTTGGCTTTGTGAGTCGGGGTTTGTGCAGGCCTAGCATATTCCTCAACTGCCTTCTGAAAGTTGAAAGCTGTTCCTTTGTGGGGGAAGGAAGATTATATCTTGTTTAAGCAAATCTTTCAGTTTATTTTTATTTAAAATACATGACTTTAGCTGAAATGCATTCTAAAGCTCTTTGCCAATATAGAAGCTGCTTGGAAGAACAATACCAGACAGAGGAAGCTGTCCAAAGTAACCGCAAGACAGGCTGTGGCAGGTACCTCTCTATTATAAGAAAATAGGAACTAGCTGGACAACACGTATCGAAACTACAATACTTAGCGACAAGACAGGAGCTGCTTATGTATTGCAAGAATAATGTGTAAACCCTATTAGCACATAAGTGGAGGGCTTTCTAATGATGGAAGGTGGGAGATCTATGGGTAGGCGTGTCGGCCAGATTGTAACTCCTGACGCCTTTCAGCCAATAGGAAGGGAGAGGGACACTTTGTGATTGGGGACAGGACTTTGTTTCTGCATGTAATTATGTGAATGTCTTATAAAAAGGTGTGTGAACAGTGCTTGGGTGAGCTCCACGCCCGTGCTCCCTCTTTACCGGTAAAGGAGTTAAAAACCTTCAGTCTCAACTCCATCTCATTATAACTTGGACAAGTTTTTGTCCCTAACACCTTCTTGATAGGTATGGAGAAAATGTGCCTAAGGCTGAGTCAGGAGAGAGCTACGTTTTACGGAACCTCCTATAAAAGTTGCCATTCTAAATTATTTTGGCCACCCCTTGCCCATGGGTGTGACACTCTTCATGACGGGTCTCGCAGGCAGTGACTAGGGGGGCTCCCCATAGGCTACCACCACTGTGGTATGGGTTTCCTCGGGAGGGCCCAGAGCACCCACCCTACCCCTTTATTATACGCAGGGGTCATTTCCTGTGGGAGCACGCAGGAATGGAGCTCCAGCAGTAAGGAGCCCAGGGGGTGGGTACATGCAACAAGCCCCGCCCCCTGCTCCCAGCAGCCCTCAGTCCTCTTGGTGATTGGCTTCAAGAAGAAGAAGAGATTCACTACCCGAAGAAGTCTCAGAGCGGGTTACAATCCCTTTCCTTTCCCCTCCCCACAACAGACACCCTGTGAGGTGGGTGGGGCTGAGAGAGCTCTTTCCAGAACTGTCCTTGAGAGAACAGCTCTGAAAGAACTTATGACTGACCCAAGGTCACACCGGCAGCTCCATGTGGAGGAGTGGGGAATCAAATGTGGTTCTCCCAGATCAGAGTCCGCGCTCCTAACCACTACACCAAGCTGACTCACCCCTTCCTGGGTGAGGGATTGGAAGATTTTCCTTCACTTACTATAAAGCTTCCTTCTCGGTGGTCTGGGAGTGGGGCAGTCCTTAACTCCTTACTCCTGGGATTAGCTCCTCCCCTTCCAGAGGCAGGGCCGACCAAACTTGATCCTGGAGGGGGGGGGCTTGTCCTCTGGCTGTCCAGTCGGTCACCAAGCCACATGACTCCCCGAGATCTGTAGAAAAACACTGCAACCAAAACAACACTTCCTCCCAAGAATGGGAAAAAGTGACACACCACAGACCATCTACCGGTAAACATAAAACCGTATTTGAACAGAATATGAATCAGAACATACAGACTTTCAGCATTACTCACCACTAGAAATTGTTTCCTACACAACATGTGTGCACTCAAAAACCTGCCCGTCAAGGCAAAAAACATCCCCTGATAAGACCCGGAAGCCGCTCCCTCACCCAGGGTGGGCAGGACTGCCCCACTCCCGGACCACTGAGAAGGAAGCTTCATGGTAAGTAAAGGAAAATCTTCCATTCTCTGGTGGTCCTGGGAGTGGGGCAGTCCTTAACTCCTTACTCCTGGGACATAAAAGAGCAGTACTTCCCAGGGTGGGTCCGACGACTTCTGGGCCTCACAGGGCATTTTGAAGTACCCTTCTGCCAAGCGCTGCCTTGGCCGAAGTCAGTTTACCTATCCAATAATGCCTAGTAAAGGAATGAGTAGACTTCCAGGTATCCACCCTACAATTATGTCCAAGGATGGAAAACTTCTATTCCCTGCCGATGTGGCTGCCCCCCCTCAAAGAGGGTGCGGTAATCCCCCTGGGGGGTTCAAAACCCTGCGCCTTGATACACCCCCTGATCCACCTACTGAGCGTAAAGGTAGAAAGGCTTCACCCATGACAGATTTCCAAAAGGACACAAACAGAGACTCTGTTGTCCTCCACCCCTTAGTCCTATCCAAATAGAAACGCAGGGCCCTACGCACGTCCAGTTTATGCCCGACCTTTTCCATGTCATGTTTGGGGTCCGGGCAAGAAGAGGGAAGCACACTGACCTCTGACCTGTGAGAAGACGAAATAACCTTAGGAATGAGAGCTGGGCCTGGCCGAAGGACCACCTTATCCGTATGAAAAAACACACAGCTCCCTGCATACTGACAACGCCTTCAGTTCAGATACCCGATGCGCCGAGGTAATCCCCACGAGAAAAAACTGTCTAAACGGTCAGTTCTTTTACCAGGCAGGATGACATAGGCTCAAAGGGCTCGCTACAGAAAACCCTCAAGACTGTATTCAGGTCCCATGTGGGAAAACCTATGAACTTGCAGTGGGTTAATAAGCGAAGTTCCTCTCAGGAAGCGTTTGATACACGGATGCTGAACCAATGAGGTACCTTTCTTGACCCTCCTAACAGCAAAAAAGGCCACCACCTGTCTCTTTAGCATAATTGTACTTAGCCCTTCACTAACCCTTGCTGAAGGAATAATTGTATCCCCCACCTTAGCCAAAAGAGGGTTTACCTCACGCTCCTTGCACCAAGACTGAAAAACCTGCCAAGTCCTACTATACACAGAATTTGTGGACCTTTTCCTAGAGGCTAGCAGTGTGGCAACCATCCCCTCCTCATAGCCCATGTCCTTTAGCTGTCGCCTTTCAATCTCCAGGCTGCTAACTTCAGCATATCTGGACTCGGGAGCACTGTCGTCCCCTGCGTCAGTAGATCAGCCCATTATTGCAAACGCCATGGTTCCCTTACCAAAACCTCAGCAGATCTTGAAACCATGCCCTCCTTGACCGTGGTTTTCGGCGGTAAACCACGGGTTGGCCACAGGTACGCGCCACTTCCCAGATGTTGGGGTGTGATCACGCATGGATAATCCACCCACCACCCGTGGCTCTCCTGTGGCAAATTAGTCGTGTGAACGGGGCCAATGATAAAAGGTTTGGAACGCTTTCCCTATGAAGAAAGGTTAAAGCGCTTGGGGCTCTTTAGCTTGAATAAACGACGGCTGAGGGGTGACATGATCGAGGTTTACAAGATTACGCGTGGGATAGAGCAGGCAGAGAAAGAGGTACTTTTCTTCATTTCTCACAATACAAGCACTCATGGGCACTCCATGAAATTGCTGAGCAGTAGGGTTAGAACAGGTAAAAGGAAGTACTTCTTCTCCCAAAGAGTGATTAACACGTGGAATTCACTGCCACAGGACGTTGTGGCGGCTACAAGCATGGACGGCTTCAAGGGGGAATTAGAGTAGAGGTCCATCAGTGGCTATTAGCCACAAGGTATAGATAGGAACTCTCAGTCTGAGGCAAGTGATGCTCTGTACTCTCGGTGCTTGGGAGGGGGGGGCAACAGTGGGAGGTCTTCTAGTGTCCTGGCCCCACTGCTGGACCTCCTGATGGCACCTGGTATTTTTGGCCACTGTGTGACAGAGTGTTGGACTGGATGGGTCATTGGCCTGATCCAACATTGGCTTTTCTTGTGTTCTTAAGATGTGATTGGCTGTGCAGATTTTTAAGAATGTTGTGTCAGCAACAGCTGCCACGGGTCAATACCCATCTGGTCTGTATGGATCCTTAAAGCATCTGGAACCACGTTTGCTCAAGAAACTTTTTTCAATAGTCCAGTCACGAAATCACCAGCATATGTAAAACAGTGTCCGGATCATTGTACTTACATCAATCTCTATCTTCTTGCTGAGCTCCTTTTACAAATCTGAACGCTGTCGGAAGATCCCTCCTTAATCTTCTTTTATCTTCTTTTCTTGTGAATGCTTTAGGGATATATATTTTTAAAGAAAATTCCTTCATTATCTGATTGAAGGAAGAACAGGGCAGGTTCCTTCAGCTTTGCTTAATCAATCTTCTGTCTGCATTGTGCTAACTTAAAAAGTTCCCAAGAAAAAAAAAGAGAGGCATGCTGTATTCACCAAATTACTTCTGAATGACAAGTTCGGGGTATGCATAAAAGATTAGATTGCACCAAATGGGTGGTACTGGATTTCCATGATAATTTCTGGGTAAAATCTAAATAAAAAATGGAATAGGAGTTCGCAAGATGTTCATTAACCTCTGCCAGAAATACTATCCAAAATGTTCAGTGAAATCCAGGGTATATTGGGTAGGTTCCAACCAGTCTCTTCTACCATGTTGGATCTAGTGACTCTCTTCCACTTTGAAGCGGAGGCCTTTGATACTGACATAGAAGGGCTTCCTCTTTGGCCACAATCTTGGCCACTGGGTGACTTAGTCAAAATGGAAAATGGGATCGAACTTGACAGAAAGGAATTAATGGGTAGTCTCCAAGCAGCTTTTTCACTCAATCTTCCCCATCATTCATAGTGCTCCTTGCTACACCTTCTTCCCAGAGGACGTTTCTCCATATATGTCCCAGGATTCCCACCATAGCTATTTTGGGTGATCAAACAGGTCCCCTCCCTTTCGTGTTGCCAGTGAAAACACTGGTTATATCAAACCCATAGTAGTGAAACATATACTCTAGTTAAGGAGATTTTTAATTTGGATTTTTGTTTAGCTAATACATTAATTATTTGTTTCCTAATGCAATTATTAGAAGACCTTCACTCACAGGCTTTTGACAGCTTGTAGATACTGGCCATCACCTATTCTACATGTGTGGACGGGAGTGGGGCAAGAATTGTGTGGAGTTGGAAAGCAGGTGGTGAAGAATAGGGATGGGCACAAACTGGGTTTTTGCTGTTTGGTTTGTGGTTCATGGCTGGATCACGAACTGAACCACGAACCAATATGCTGGTTCACAAACTGAACCAGTTCATGAGCCATTTAAAGTTTAAACCCCTGCTTGCTACTCCCCATGGCTTTTTGTGGGGAGCAGAAAGCAGGGGGTTTAAATGGCTCTGAACCATTTAAACCAAATAGCTGTTTTTCAGAGAGGCAGTTTGGTGTAGTGGTTAAGTGTGCGGACTCTATTCTGGGAGAACTGGGTTTGATTCCCCACTCCTCCACTTGCAGCTGCTGGTGTGACCTTGGGTTAGTCACAAGTTCTCTCAGAGCTTTTCTCTCAAGGGCAGTTCTCGAAAGAGCTCTCTCAGCCCCACCTACCCCATAGGGTGTCTGTTGTGGGGAGAGGAAGGGATTGTAAGTCGCTCTGAGACTCCTTCCGGTAGTGAAGGGTGGGGTATAAATCCAATCTCTTCTCTCTTCTCTTCTTCATGACGAGCAGAAAACAGGGGTTTAAACCCCTGCTTTCTGCTCTTCACAAACCACCACGAATGGCCACGAACTACATCAAAAGCTGTGAAAGTTTCTGGCGGTTCTTCAGTTCGAGAACATTGCTTCATGAATCACAAAATGGCCTAAATTCATGATGAACTTTAGTGCCTCAGCCTCTTCATGCCCATCCCTAGTGGAGAAGTCTGAGTTGTAGCTGACTTAAGTCCCCAACTGTAGACTATTGACTTTACGGGACTGCCTTTGAAGAGTGCCCAGAAGTTCTAAGTGTTCCAGAACGATGCCAACAGGATGTTGACAGGAGTGAGCCATTTAAACTACAGAGGAGCAATCTCATGTCATCTCCACTGGCTCCCAGCCGATTTCTAGACATTCCAAGAGCCAATCTGGACTTTTAAAGCAGGGATGGGCAAATGTTAATTTCCTAGATTCCTCTGTTGTATGGGTTTATATACAATTCAGATGGTATTTATATGTAAAACATGAATCAGTTATAGATTTGGCGTGCCCTGACCCGGATGGCCCAGTCTTGCCTGATCTTGTCAGCTCTCAGAAGCTAAGCAGAGTAGGCTCAGGTTAGCATTTGGATGGGAGACCGCCAAGGAAGTCCAGGACTGCTACGCAGAAGCAGGCAATGGCAAACTACCTCTCTATATCTTTTCCCCTGACCTGGATGGCCCAGGCTAGCTCAATCTTGTCAGCTCTCAGAAGCTAAGCAGGGTCAGCCCAGGTTAGTAAATGGATGGGAGTCCAAAAGGTCGTGACACGGAAGCAGGCAATGGCCAACCACCTCTGAACATCTCTTCCCTTGAATCCGGATGGCTCGGCTAGCCCGATCTTGTAAAATCTCAGAAGCTCAGCAGGGTCAGCCCTGGTTAGTATTTGGATGGGAGACCACCCAGAAACAGCAGACCACTTCTGAACTCCTCTTGCCTTGAAAACTTTATGGGGTTGCCGTCAGAACCATAGCCCAAATTTGGGGGGGCACCGGGGCACTGGGGGGTGCTAATTATATTAAATTAACGGAGCAGGGGAGGGAGAGGCAGGCCCGTCGGCTGCAACTCGGTGACACTTTACACGCATGCGCGTGCATAGATTTGAAGGGGTCTTAACACTGGGGCACTAATAATGTTGCCAAATGTATACATTTTGCAGGGGGGGAACAGTCATGAAAGAAAACGGTTCAAGAGGAAGACTCACGGATCTGATTGATACAAGGTGGTAAAGCGGATTCAGCGAAAACGGGCTTTTTCTGCGGAAGTTTCAAGGACATGGAATTCTATGCCAGGAGAATTTCTCCTTGCTCCTTCGTTTCCCCCAGTGCAGGGCTCAGGCAGCATTGTTCCAAAGTGCTTTTGAAGGCTAAATAGGGCTGTTGTTTGTTTGGTCTGTATTGTTTCCAAGACGTGTATTGCGGATTCTTTCTTTGTTCTGTTATTGATGAAGGTTCGCAGACCCCTTTTTTTTGGTGCAAGAGCAACGTGGGGTTGTTTTTAAACGAAGGCCAGCATTAACTCTTGGATGCTTCTCCTCTCCCCCCACCCGACTTGGCTTGTATATTTGTAAACAGGTATTATGCAAATGTCGTTAATGGTGCCATCCCAGTTATAGCTGCACCCTACTAAGCCTGTTGAGTTCAAGGTCAACATCGAAAATGTTAACTGGACCTTCATGTTGGAGACGTTTCACATGTTAGATGCAGGAGAAAGCTTTATTAGTATGATTCAAGCAAAATATAGTGAACAAAAAGCAGAAGTTATTGTCAATGGAGAACTTTCAAATAATTTTGAGATCCAGAAAGGTACAAGACAAGGATGCCCTTTATCCCCACTCTTGTTTATTATGGTACTGGAAGTTATGAACAAAGCCATCAGAAGAGAGAGTAAAATAACTGGGCTTCAAGTAAAGAAAGAACACTTTAAAATACTAACTTTTGCAGATGATGTGGCATTAATACTTGAAAACCCAATAGAAGCAGCAGGAGCTTTGAAGGATAAGATTGAAGAGTATGGAGCAGTGGCGGGCTTCAAAATAAATGCAGGAAAAAACAAAATTATAACTAAGAACCTGGACAGCAAACAAAAAGAAAAATTACAAGAAATGACAAAATGTCAGATTGTAAAAAAAACCCTAAATATAGGAATTACAGTTACAAATAAATGCAGTACACTCTATGAAGACAACTATAAAGCATTGCTACAAAAAACTAAACAAGACTTGGACAAATGGAAAAATCTGCAACTTTCCATGATGGGAAGAATCACTACAATAAAAATGAACATTTTACCTAGATGGATGTTTTTATTTCAAACTATTCCTATATTACAAAATCAAAATTTGTTTAAAGACTTAGATCAGATGACATCATAGTTTATATGGCAAGGGAAAAGGGCACAAATAAAATTGAAAATGCTACATGATGTAAAAGAAAGAGGGGGGGTTGGTGTTCCGAATTGGTTGCTGTATTATAGAGCTGCAACATTAGTATGGATTAAAGAATGGATTACTTTAGAAGATAAGAGACTCCTAAAAATTGAGGGCCATGATTTATTGTTAGGATGGAATGCTTTTCTGTGGTATGAAAAAACAGGCACCCAAAAATATTTTAAGCAGCATTGGCTGAGAGCAGCATTACTAAAGGTTTGGGACCTTATACATAAAAACTTTTGTACTAATAGATCAAGACT